>NW_010331275.1:7470-7753 GCF_000700745.2 Antrostomus carolinensis | reverse complement strand
AAGAAAAAAAGAAAAAAAAAAGAAAAAAAAGGATGGGGATGATCTTATAGCGGCCTTCCAATACCTGAAGGGGGCCTACAAGAAAGCTGGGGAGGGACTTTTCATAAGGGCAACTAATGACAAGACAAGGGGAAATGGGTTTAAACTGAAAGAGGGGAGGATTAGATTAGATATTAGGAAGACCAGTGTCTGACCACCCTTCACTGTGAGGGTGGTCAGACACTGGAACAGGTTGCCCAGAGAAGCTGTGGATGCTCCTCCCCGGGAGTGTTTTTGGGCCAGG
>NW_010331275.1:0-7459 GCF_000700745.2 Antrostomus carolinensis | reverse complement strand
GTGGAAGGTGTCCCTGCTGCTGGCAGGGGGGTTGGAACTGGATGAGCTTTAAGGTCCCTCCCAACCCAAACCATTCTATGATTCTATGATATTGAAGCAAATGAGTTGTCGTCAGGAACCCCACGAAATGGCGACGAGCGTTTGTGTTGACTCCACAACTTTGCTCTTGGCTGCTCCAGACCTGAGGGGCCCGACTAACTGAAGCTGCAGCCCCTGAAGGATGCTTCCCCTGAGCAAAGGGGGTGTAGAGGCCATCTGTGCTCTCAGCACAATTGCAAAGCTGCCCTCAAGTCCCATCAGTAAAATTGCAGTTGAAAATGAAACCTACCAAATGACTAGAAGTGGCAGCCTGGTCACCAGGAGCTGGGTAGGTGGACTTGACTCCCTGGGGCAAGCAACCAGCCAACGTGATCTCTTCCAGCCCTTTCTAGCCCTAAATTTTGGGTAATCTCTGCTTTCACAGCTGAGGATGAGCCACCACCTTTGTGAGCACGTAAGGTAGTTATATCTACAAGAGGAGGCCAAGCAGTCAGAGGGATTACTGCAGGAAAGGTTTAGGCACATCAGACTGTACAGATGGTCAGAGCCAGAATCTCTCAGGTATCACACAGGGCACAATCAGCTCTCCTCCATCCTCATCTTCCCCAGGCACTCCTTGCGTGCCAACCCTGCTGCCAAGCCTCATAAATTTCCCTCTCTGAGCAGCGCTCGACAGAGGGGTGTTGAAAGATGGTCCAACTGCACGCTCCTCCGGCTGCCCAAGGGCACAGCAACCAACGCATCGCCCCAAAATCAGATCCCCCCCCTCCTCTTTTTGGGGGGATAACCACAGAGCTAAAGGACAGCTCGTTTCGTGCCTTATAAACCACATTTACTTTAGCACACAAAAAAAAAACAACAGAGAGAGAACTTTCTTAGCTCTCTGGGGAATGTCTTGAGACTGAAGCAGTTTTATTATCTGAGTTAGTTTGACATCTGAGAGGAGAAGATTACAATCTGAAATCTGGAATGGAAAGGGGGTTAGTCAATGTCATTTCCTATGTTCATAAATAAATGACCAAGAAGAGATACATGTCACTCTGTTTTCATTTCTGGGGCTGAAGGTTCATCTTTAGAACAAAAGATCAGGAATTTATTGCCTTGTTAAATATCTGGAGGTTTTTAATAAGGTGCTGCGTTACTTTGACCATCTTACCATTCTGTAATTTGATTATCCAGTCTTTCCGGTTCTTAATTGATAATTAATTCGAATAACGTGCAAAGAATTGAATGATGGAAGAGAGAAAGAGAAACAGATGGTTGGTCTATGCAGCTAGAAAACATTTAACGGGGAGGGGAGAAAAAGTATCCCATTTGGAGCATAACAATATACTTTGTTCATCTCTGGGAAGGGACAATGGCATATGGTGTGGCTCATGTCTTCCAATTTTTTGCCCTGTAAAAGAAAAGAAGGAAAAGATATTGAGACTGCCAGAAAAAGGTGGATGGGGAAACATGCAAGGACTAGAGAACCTGCAGGCATGAAGTCTGGCGTAGCTTTCACTGGAAAAGCGGGATCCAGGACATGTAATTTGTTGGAGGTCGTGTTGGTGTGGGCAAGCTCAAATTCAAGTTCTCCTTTAAGGTGGAAAACACTTGAAGATGGAGATATGTAAAGCCACAAGATAAAGGGACTCTGATTTCATTTAAAATGTGGTTGTTTGGAAGAGATCTGTATATTTTATGTTCTGAGATGAATTCCTTACGTCTGAGTACATTACAGAGAAGATCCAACTTCAGGAAACTGAGAATAGGGAAAATGGCACCAAAATCATAGAATCATAGATTGGTTTGGGTTGGAAGGGACCTTAGAGATCATCCAGTTCCAACCCCCCTGCCATCAGCAGGGACACCTTCCACTAGACCAGGTTGCTCAAAGCCTCATCCAACCTGGCCTTCAACACTTCTCTGGCCAACCTGTTCCAATGTCTGACCACCCTCACAGTGAAGAACTTCTTCCTAATATCTCATCTAAACCTCCCCTCTTTCAGCTTAAACCCATTTCCCCTTGTTTTGTCATTAACTGCCCTTATGAAAAGTCCTTCCCCAGCTTTCTTGTAGCCCCTTCAGGTACTGGAAGGCCACTATAAGGTCTCCCCGGACCCTCCTCTTTTCTTAACCCCCTCACAACATCACTCCCTAAAGTCTCACTGGCCCTCCTAACCCCTTATTATCATCTTCAAAATTTCTACCAACCAACAGACCTTTGGGTAGAAACCAGGTACCAGAGTTTCTGCAAGAGACAGCGGTGCCCTCTGAGGCACGTGCTCAGGAGCTGATTTTCACTCTGAGCTGTGGGCAGTTGCACCAGGCTGCTCCCCAGAAGCACCACCCCGATTTTCCTCCTTCCACACAGAGACGTTTCAGGCTTGTAATCCATCATGTATTTTTCAAGCCATAGCCTCTGGCTGCAGATCTCTTCCTTCTGGTGTTCCTGGCCATCACATGGCTGAAGCTCCTACAACTGTGACCTTTCTGAAAGCATCTTTTCCTGGAATCTACACCCACATTTTTCAGAAGGGACATTACTTAGATGCATTCGTTTTCCTTTCAAGGACAGTCTATACTTCTGAAGACAGGAGAGAGTAATGACTGAAGGCAATGTTGGCTCTGACTCCAGAAGGGTAAGAGGAACAAATACGCAATGGGTTTGCACCCATACACCCACAGATGTCAAAGGCTTTATGTGGAGCAGCCCAAAGCACTTAGGTCACTTGAAAGATGAATCAGTAGCCTATAAACACATTTGTTTTGTTCCTTGGATGGTGCCATGCTGATCCCAGAACTGAAAACAACAAAGGGCTCCTGCAGATACTGCCCTTTCCTTCCTTCATCCAAGCTAAAACTAACATGTTTTACACGTGGAGGACATCTAGGAGAACTTATCAAAGTATTGCCCAATGCTAAACCCTCAAAATCCTATTTAGACCCCACAATTCAAATTATTTGTTCTTGAGAGGTGCCAGAAATCCTCTGGTGAAGCTGCTGAGGGACCTGGCAGAGGCTGGTGTTCCTGACTGATGGATCTACTTGTACACAAGCTGGCATGCTGGTAGGCAAAATGCCTAAAGACTACCCACTTGGTTACTAGATCTCCTCCATTTACCAGGGCTCTGGTACTGCCTCATATGGTGACTGAGAACCATTTCAGGTTTGCATGGCTACAGTACTCCTGGATCTGCACTTATGAGCCACAATTCCAAAAGTGGTGAGCCAAGCTGAGCAGGATGGCAAGGAGAATGGAGGGAGCCTGGGGGTGCTTGTTGGCGATGCTCAGAGAAGGAGAAAGTGGCAGAAGAGGCAGTGTTGCACACCAGACCTGACCCAGGAGGAGCTGAGCTCCACCACTCCCTCCCTGAAGAGATCTGGGGGCCTTGGGCCAATATAAAATCATAGAACCATTGAACCATAGAATTTTTCTGGTTGGACAAGCCCTTTAAGATCATCAAGTCCAATCATGGACCCAACACTGACAAGTCCCCGACTAACCCATGTCCCTCAGCACTATGTCTACACCTCTCTTCAGTCCCTCCAGGGATGGGGACTCCACCACTGCCCTGGGCAACCCCTTCCAATGCCTCAGAACCCTTGCAGCAAAGAAATTCTTCCTCACATCCCATCTCAACTGCCCTGGCCACAACTGGAGCCCATTTCCTCTTGTCCTGTCCCTGGGTCCTTGGTTGAACAGACCCACCCCCACCTCTCCCCACCCTCCTCCAAGGGACTTGGACAGAGCCACAAGGTCTCCCCTCAGCCTCCTTTTCTCCAGGCTCAACACCCCCAGTTCCCTCAGCCACAAGGGAACTCAGCACACTTGTGCTCCAGACCCTTCCCCAGCTCCGTTCCCTTCTCTGGACACACAATATCAATGAAAGTATTGCTCTGTGTTTACAGCAAAGCCCCTGCAGCGAGATGGGGTCCATCATTCCCACTCTCTCCTTTCTCTAAATCACAACCAACTGACTCATTCCCCATCACCCCCACCACCTTGCTGGACACCCATTTGAGGTGCCTCCTCTCTTTTGCGTAGACATCTCAGAGGCTTAACAATCTTCCATCTGCACTGACCTTTCTATCTCTGTGTGGGAAGGACATTCAGTCTCACTCGGTGGAACCACCAGGACATTTTCAAGGACACCGATGTTCTCCTAGATGGCCAAAGATTTCTGGCTTTGGACCAGTGCTGAAATGACCACAAGCACATATTGCTCTTGAATTGGAGATGTTATTCACAGTTTCCCACCTAAGAAAGCCCTTCACTTTTGCCAAGGAACTTGTAAAGCCCTGGTTACCCATCAGAACGGGGATCTCCACCCTCTCTCTACTCACCACATGCCTTTGAACACTCTGTCTGGTAAGATGATGAATAGAAATAACCACGACAGCAGCTGTGCCACGACTGCTCCTTGCACAGTCTTCTTCCAGTGCTGCTGAGGAGACACGGTGCCCAAGGTCAAGCAACAAACTCAATGCGCTTTGATAGGCCCTACAAAAATCATTTATTCAATTTCTGCCAGTTTTCCAACCAATTCAACCCAGTAAGGAACCAAAAAAAGGGGATTAAAGAGATTTCCAGCCTCTGTTGGATGCAAACGGATGGCAAGAGTTTTTAAATAGGTTAAATCTGCAGCCTCAACTCCTTGGCAAAACCTCAGAAATCATTATTCTTTTATTCATAGCGGTAATAAATAATAATAAACCTAAACATCCCAATGGTCCCCACACCTCCTGCATCTCCTTAGCTGCAGATCTCAAACACGAATAATAATTACAGCTTATCAAATCAGCCCGTGACTAGAGACAAGGGAAAGACATTTCATATTGTTAACTTCCTTGCACAAGAGGGGGAAAAAAAAGAGAAGAATAAAAAAAAAAAAAAATCAGGTCATAGGGGTATTAAAAATTTATATCATAGCATTTGACTTGACTCATCTCTTAAAAAGAAAAAAAGCCCAGCATGTATTATGTATTTAGGCAATTCCTTTTAAATCCTTTCTCGAATGAGCAGAAGATAGGCCAATAACTTGATAGATGGATGGCTCTATCGAGCTACCGTGCATATTTTATACACGTGCTCACACCTAGCTATAAAATCAGATACACAGACAGAAAGATATCAATCTATTTCTATCTCTTAGCTGAAGACAGATGCAGAGCTAACATTAAAATAATATAATAATAATAATAATAATAATAATAATAATAATAATAATAATAATAATAATAATAATAATCCCTACTCAGGTAGCATCTTATTGAAACCTGGCAGCTTGAGAAGATTAACTTATTTTTTTTGCCAATTTTTTGTAGAGTGGCAGCAACCTCAGCAAAGCTTGGTTCATTAGCTGCCTTGTTCCTGTTGATGTTTGCTGATTGCTGGGTGTTGGGGTTGGGTTTTTTTTATTTTTATTTTTATTTTTTATGTTTCCTTTGGTCATTTTTCTATCTTCCCTGGTTAAAATAAAAAAATACTTGGACAGGGTAGAAAGAAAGTCCTTGATTCCCCCGCACAGCAGTTGAAGATCAGGTGACTGGAATAAATCAAGTCAAGCGAGAGAGGATAAATTTTCAAATCATTGCTCAGGAGATGAGGAAAGGAAACCAGCTACTGCTGGGATGGTTTTCAGGACCCACATGGTCCCCTGATCACCGGTTCTGCTGGGGCTGCACGTTTGTTCCAGGAGCTCTGGGAGCGCAGGCAAAGCAGAACCCTGCGCGCCGGATAATTCTGTGTACACAGCGTGGATGTAAATATACACTGGTCTTCTGATAAGGTCCGGGTTTTCCACAGGTGAGGGCTTCCTAGAAAACAAAGAAAGGGTGTTTGTACCTGCTCTGCCTCGAGTCAGCCCTGCTCCAGGGATGGGCTGAGCAGGGGAACCCTGCAGAGCTGATGTCCCCCTTGGCAGGTCCCATCCCATCCTCTGCACCCAGATTTCATAGAATCCCAGACTGGTTTGGGTGGGAAGGGACCTGAAAGCTCATCCAGTTCCAACCCCCCTGCCAGCAGCAGGGACACCTTCCACTAGACCACGTTGCTCAAAGCCTCATCCAACCTGGCCGAGAACACTTCCAGGGAGGAGCAGCCACAGCTTCTCTGGCCAACCTGGGCCAGTGCCTCACCACCCTCTGGGTGAAAAATTTCCTCCTAATATCTCACCTGAATCTCCCCAAAACATCCCTGTGCTGCCAAAGATGTGCTCAACCACCTGCCCAGTTCAAGGGAAGGATGAATGATTTCAGTCCCCTGTTGGCCAAGGTTGCCCTGATCTTGGTGCCCACTAACATCAATGGAAGAAGACACCTCCAAAACTCTCTGGAGTTGCTTAGAGCCTTGCTGAGCATTTTCTTCAACCCTCCTCCTTTATAAAACCCAAGTAGCATCCTCACAGTACTCCGAAAAATCCTTCTACGTGTTTTCATGTTAAAAAAAATCCATTTTTCTAAGAGAGACAGTTTTGTGTTCGAGGGTGTCAGCACTCCATCTTTCCAAAACGATGCTGGAAAATTCAAAAAAAAAAGCAAAGACTGCTGCAGCAAACATCTCTGTGTAAATGCCCTGGCGTCAGCCTGCTGTTTTCAAGAGAGGTCAGCACATTTACATAGACACGTTAATAGGGCAGCCGCCAAAATCTCCTCTAAGATGTTTTGAAAGCTTTAAAAAAAACCCCAAACAAACCCAAAACAAAAAAAAAAACCCACCACCAACCCTCAAATATATTTTTTGTTTTCAACATCTGCAGTCAATGAAAGGAGAGATGCAAATCTGCCATCATTTGCATGCAAATTTTTTTTTTTTACATCAAATCAGTGACAGAATGCACAATAAACACACTTTAAATTGAAATATTCCACATTCACTTCCTCCTAGCCTTGCCTGCAGCTGGGAGCCAATTTTCATGCACGGCTCCACACAGGTGACTATCCTCCAGCGGCTCCGAAGCCAGGAAGAGTGCGGGGAAGATGGAATTACAGAGGCAAAGTAATTGCAACCAGCTCATGACTCAAAACCCAGCTGTCATGAGAGAGGGTGAAGATGAAGGTTCTTCAGAAATAAATGCTGTTAAAAGAGGCTGTATCTGTCTTCAACCCTAAAGCAGCCTTTATGACAACCTCTAACATTTTGATCACAGGGAAATATGATAATCAGCTGCCCCAGAGTCCACACAATCAGGAGTAATAGCAAATAATCTCTGTAAGGTTTGTTTGCTGCAGGTTTTAAACAGCCCATTTGATGTACAACAACACTGCAAGGGAGGGCAGAGCTCAGAACATCAGCGCAGAGATGGGCTAAGGGGTTTGCTCAGGTTGTGTGGGAAGAGCAGCAGAGCTGGGGATTGAGCTGTGTTCCCCTTACAGTCGTGCTTTTGTGTTCCATCCCCATCTTCATCTCCATCCCCATCTCCATCCTGTCCTGGTG
>NW_010331274.1:0-23908 GCF_000700745.2 Antrostomus carolinensis | reverse complement strand
AATAAGAGTAATAATTATAACAACTATATATTTATGAGTAATGCACAGTAAAAGTGCTCACCACCCACTGATAATGATCCCGGAGGAGCAAAAAGGAACCCTGAAACTGAAATTGCAATCCCAGAAAAGCGAGCCTGAGCGATTCCTGAGAGAAGCCCCACCTTTTGGGTCAGCCCCGGTTAATATACTGAACATGACGTAATATGATATGGAATATCTTATTGGCATATCCAACTGTCAATTCTGGGTTTTACTAACTACTACACTTTTCCTCTCTCCCTCCTTCCAGTCCTCTCTTCTTGGAAACTACCCAAGCACAGTGTCCTTGTAGTTATCAACACTGTTCTCATAATAATCCTCACTGAAACCAAAACACAGTGCTTTCTAGTTACTAAGAAGAAAATTAACCCTATCCTAACAAGAACGAGGACAGTAATATAGAAAAAAACCCAGACCACTCTGTAAATAAACCAAAGCACAATAAAGAGTAGCAATAGAGAGAGTTGCTTTAAAAATATAGTCCTGATCCAGACTAAAATATTAATGTAGAAAAAATCTTTAGAGTTCAATGACAAAAAATTTTTCTAAGAAAGGAGAAAATGCAGTTGACAAAATCTGAAATGGCATTGAAAATTGATGGATCCATTCTGCAATAATAAAATAGCAGAACATAAAGAAGTTTTCAGGCTTCTTTATTTCTTTTTATTCCATACAAAAGATCTTTTCTCCATGTATAGGTTTTTGGGTTTGGGGGGGGTTTTTTGTTTGTTTGTTTGTGTTTTTTTTGTGGAAGGGTGAAATTTATTTTGGAGCTAAGGGTTTTCTTTAGGGCACCAGATGAAAAAGCAATAAACTTAGTATCATACAGCATATTTTTTCCCTCCACAAGCCAAACAGCAATGTTGAATAAAGTACATATTCTTTGCTTTTCTCATTCAGGTTCTAATGAATGAATGAAGACAGAGTAAGTATACTATGTTAAAAAAACCCCCAAACTTGTAAAAAGGAAACAAACAAACCCCAGCAGACACACCAGTGGGGAAGAAAACACCTTCCACCACCACGATACTCTTCCGGATGACTGCATAATAAAATTTTAATGAAAAAATATTTGAAAGTATGATGTGGTCCCCACAATTTTGGTCCATTTCTTGTTCAAGTTCACTTGTAGCTGAAGTTATCTGGTTCAGCCACAGTTTAAGCTACAACAAACTTGAAAATAATGGCTTGATTCCAGGTTGACAGAAAAATGTAAACAATTCAAAACACTTTTTTATTTGGGTTCAGACCAGTGATGAGTGCAGTCCCTGAGGGGTGAGTATTAGGACCAGTGCTGTTTAATATCTCTGACAGTGGCATTGACAGTGGGATTGAGTGCAGCCTCAGCAAGTTTGCTGACATGGTTCAGTTGACAGGCTGGAAGGAAGGGATGCCATCCAGAGAGACCTTGACAGGATTGAGAGGTGGGCCTGTGCAAATCTGATGAAGTTCAACAAGACCAAATGCAAGGTCCCGCACCTAGGTCAGGGCAACCCCAGGCACAAATACAGGCTGGGTGATGAGTGGCTTGACACCAGCTCTGAGGAGAAGGACTTGGGAATGGTGGTGGACGGGAAGTTCAACATGAGCCGGCAATGTGTTCTTGCAGCCCAGAAGGCCAACCGTATCCTGGGCTGCATCAAGAGAAACATGACCAGCAGGTCAAGGGAGGTGATTCTTCCCCTCTGCTTCACCCTCATAAGACCCCAGCTGGAGTACTGCGTCCAGTTCTGGGGTCCTCAACATAAGAAGGACATGGACTTAATGAAGTTAGTTTGGAGGAGGACCACAAGGATGATCAGAGGGCTGGAGCACCTCTCCTACGAGGACAGGTTGAGAGAGTTGGGGTCGTTCAGACTGGAGAAGAGAAGGTTCTATGGAGACTTTATAGAGGCCTTCCAGTACCTGAAGAATGCCTACAGGAAGGCTGGGGAGGGACTTTTTACAAGAGCAGGTAGTGAGAGGATGAGGGGTAATGGCTTTATACTGGAAGAAGGTAGATTTAGATTGGATATTAGGAAGAAATTCTTCACTGTGGGGATGGTGGGGCACTGGAACAGGTTGCCCAGAGAAGCTGTGAATGCCCCCTCCCTGGAAGTGTTCAAGGTCAGGGTGGATGAGGCTTTCAGCATCTGGTCTATTGGAAAGTGTTCCTGTTTATGGCAGGGGTGTTGGAACCAGATGATCTTTAAGGTCCCTTCCAACCCATACCGTTCTATGATTCAGTACAAACCATTTAAACCAAAATCTGCAGTGCAACTGTGGTTAGTGATAGCTAACCAGATTGTCCATACACTGTGTTTACAATCTGAAGTCTGCAGTATGTCCTATTACAGCATACAGACAGAAGGTCTTGATCAAAACAAATCCAGCAATGTATTGTACTTTCTCTCTGCTCTTCAATTGCTTCAGTTTATCCAAGGAATAAAAATTTTAAAATGAAGCCATTTCTAGGACTCTTGGCACCCTACTTAAAGAGGAACTGAGAACGTGCTGATAAGATTTCCCTTTCAGGAAAAAAAAAAAAAAAATAGAGCATGTCTTCCCATTTTTTCTCGGTTCAGTGCACCGTAGCAAGGAATTTAAAGTGAGGAAAAAATGTCTGAATAAAACTTTGATTTTTGCTAATGTGTGAATCTGAAAGAACACATAGTTTTCTTCTTCTTAGATTATTATGCTTTAGGATCTGTGCTAAGGAGAAGCTGTGAAAAGGTAGATAAGTGACTGTTAGAATGGGCTGTTGCCCTAGTTAACCTTCTCCTTTCTGACAAATTTTGTGTCACCTATATCATTGAATATAGTGGAGTAATAATATTTCCAAAATATCAGATGAAAGATGACCATACTGTATTTCCTTAAAAGGGTTGGTTGTGCAACAAACTGAGAAAGCTGCTTATTTGTCTTTCCTGACTGCTGTAATTTCTGGAAAGATGAAATTTTGCTTTCCCTCCTTCAGCCGACGTTTTAGAAGGTCAGTGCGTTAAGAACATGGTGTCAAACTGGGCAAATGGCCATACTTTTTTAGTGGAGGCAATGTTAAAAATGAAAAAGAAATATCTCTTATTTTTCATTGCTCTGTTTTTGCTACGTACAATAGAACCACAAACAGAACTCTTTCATGTTGCTTCCTGTTAAATGCTCAGATACTGTTAGCTAGTACCATAAAAATGTCCAGAGGTAAACAAATAGCATCAAAAGGCACTCTCATATACAGTAATGTTATATGACCTATGGTTTATGACTAATTCACAGCGTGAACAATAAGAGTAAGACTCTGTAAGTCTTCAGCAGACACACCAAATCCTAATTCCCTTTCCCTTTCTCACTCACTGTCTTTTCTTTTTTTTATTTTTTTAAATTTTTTTTGGTCTTACCTTCAAAATAAACTGGGGTAGCTAAAATGGCCCAAAGACATTATACCTTGGTTGAGCTACAAACACTTGGTTGCGTTTGTTTGATGGCCTGTCACTATTTATGGCAATATGCTACAGGTGCCATTATACAGAAAGCTAGTCACAAAAAACCTGATAATACTTCTCTAACAAATACATAGACTCTTGTTTTAGTCTATCGTTTGCAATTGCCTCAAGACAGTGGTAATATTTCAATAAGGTCCTCTTCATAACATTTTCCTTCCTGTATATAGTAAAGAATAACTATGATTTTGGAATATGAAAAACTTCAAAGGTAACTAAGCTGTATTAACTGAGCTATAGGAAGAATGAAAGAATTTAGAATCTTAACTTTTTTATTGTTTTAATCTTTTCCTACCCTATTGATACAATAAAGAAGGCTTCATAACAACTGCTATCTGAATTGCTGTGATGCTCCAAGCTGTACATTAATCTTCAAAGCTGAAGCATTTTGAGTTGTATTTCCAGGAATGATAGTGTGGTGTTAGTAAATCAGTGATTCCAGTTCTGTAAACATTCTTATATCACATTTTTTATTTTTTCCTGAAAATGACCAAGGAACATGTTAGCAAATTTTGTCCCATGCTTTAAACTTCACCATCATCTGCACTCAGATTAAAAAGACAAAAATCATCAGGTATTTACAAACTTAAAACTGGCAATACACATGGTTTTATAAATAAAAATTCATGTCATAGTTCAGTACATTTTAATAACTGTTATTTATAATAAGTTAAATATAGTGTTAGATTATTACTAATGTAGATCCATGCTTTCCTGATGGGAATATATTAAAAACAACAGCAACAAAACAAAACCAACAAAAAAACTAACAAAAACAAATCACTGCAGGCTGAAGGAATTATTTATTGAAAAAAAGATAGCAATGAAGACTCTGAAATTGTTCCATTTATAGAACACATAGCTCTGTAAATAAGACATTGCAATCTCTAGAAACAGTTTCTGATACAGAAACTTTGTATTAGCTCTACAATGTAAGGCATCAGGACTTGTTGGACTTTGTGAGGATTTCCAGACAACCATGAATTTTTAACAACCAAGTGACAGCTATATAACTTTTATTAGCTTTTGCTTAGCTTTGTGCAATTATGTGGTTGAACATCTGTTGTTATAGCAATGTCTACATATTTTTGCAACTAGTAGATAGTAACTACAGATAGATGTTCTGTGCAGAGTGAGGTATCTATGATCCTAGGAAAAAAAAAAAAAAGTTATGTATATAAGTACCGGATGATAACAGTGTCCTTGAAAGTACAAACACTGCATCATACCAGAGGTCTAGGACTATAAAAAGAAGTTAGCGGTCACTGCAGAAAAGCACACTTGTGAGCTGGGTAAAACTTGTTTTAGGGATAATAAAGAAAACAAACAATTATCTCATACATTTAAAATACTATGTATAATAAAAATCATTGTGAGTAAATAAGAGAAGAACAATAAAGCAGATCGTGTCAGCATACTCGCATTAACTCTAGTTAAACTCACAATTGAAGGGGAAGAACTCCTTCCATCAATGTCACACTTCTTCCAACAGTGAATTAACACTGACAACTCACTATAACAGCATGTTGGGAAGAAAGCTAGAGAAAGGGGTAGAGAAGGTCAGTGTATAGCAGTTTTACCTGTTTGTTTATTTATCATGAGCTGCAATTGAATAAGTGAACCTTAAGTTCTCTATCACTGTAAAGATTTTTTTGTCTTTGCACAACAACTGTGTTTCTTTATCTGACAAAAATTATCCTAGCTGTAGTGCAAGAGGCAGAAAGGAGTTCTGTCTCTCCCAAGGGAACATTCAAGATGGATCTAATACATTTGGTATTACTCTTCTTGAGCCACCTGGTTGGAAAAGACTTTCAAGAATTTTAGGTATAAGTGATGATTTTCTGTCCTACATAAATGCATTGAATGGTGCAGCAAATCAGTAAAGCTCAGTAGATGGCCTGGGAATAGGGGTTGTGATGAAATTCTGAAGACGTTTAACCACTGGCAGCATTTATGGAAAGGAAATTTTTCTTGTTAGATAGATTTCAACTATTTTTGTAGATTGGTCTTTTGGGATCAAGTGTGGCAAGACTTATATGAGCTTTAAATTGAGAAACAGGAGAGAACACTGATACAGGCAACTGTAACTTCCATGCCTGGCTATAATAGAGGAAATAGAAAATCAGGTACATGAGGATACAACAAGGGTACAGGAGTATTTACAAGTATGGTTATGCATATAAGTACGGAGTAAAATTTTATATTAATGGGATTAACAGTCAGACAACACACAGCACAGATAATTCAGCAAGAACATTAGCTGAGATCTGAAATAAACAACTATAATACAAACTGGTAGAGTAAAAAAAATGATAAATTAGTTAATTTATTGCAATGCATGAGAACAAATGCAATAAGAATAGAAGAAACTTCATAACTGGAATGTTATGTTAGGGCATAAGTCATTAAAAAAAAAAGCTAAAAGTAGTTGAAAAAATACATATGCTAAGGAAAAAAAATAAGGTAATATAGAGATTGAAAACCTGATGTAGGGTAGTTAGTCTTGACTAGAATTATTCAGAGGAAAATTAAAATTTAGATTTAGATTTGAAAAAGGAAAAAAGAAAGGAAATTAATGGGAAAGGATTCTATAACTACACAAAAAAAAAAAGAAAAAAAAAAAAAAAAAGATAAAGAAACAGACATAATCCAGACACAAGAAAATATTAATTTAATTCTTTGTCTCAGATTTTATCCTGACAACATAAGTGGAACTGTGTGAAAGCTAATGAGAAACAGGTCAAAGAATTTAGTGATTTGGGAGGTCAGATAGTCTTAATTTTAAAACAATGAAGAAGCCGGAAATGGATCCTACAATAAATGCTTAAAATATTTCTCTTTTTTAGACAACCGGAATTAAGACTGACAGAACATATAATTGTACTCAAAAAATATTCAAAAACTTGAATATGAGGGAGGGATAATTGCTATACAAGTTCAAGGACAAAGTTGTCACAATAACGAATGGATTTAAGTTGACTGTGCATAGTGTTGACCAGAAGTGAGGAGATTTATAATTCTAAAAGAAAAGAGGCTGTAGAGTAACCCTTCACTCAATAGCAGAGGAAAAACCATAGCTAAATTAAATTTAGTTACCCTATGAAACAGACTTACAATTGTATGGCATAAATGACTGTAGGCATTAAACTCTGTTCCAGATGTTTCCTTTCAGTTCTTTGTACTATATTCCTAAATCCTTGTTATTTGCAAACTCATATATATATATGTTGATTTCAAATGTGTCACAGGTATAAAATATATACAGAGTGCTTCCTTTTTCTCTATCAATTACTTTTTGACCCTACTTTAGACAAC
The DNA here is from genome assembly GCF_000700745.2 of Antrostomus carolinensis. Classification (NCBI taxonomy): domain Eukaryota; kingdom Metazoa; phylum Chordata; class Aves; order Caprimulgiformes; family Caprimulgidae; genus Antrostomus; species Antrostomus carolinensis. Next base: position 17,078 of record NW_010331274.1, on the reverse strand, counting down.
ACTTAACTGATCCCATGGATTTCAAGTTTTATCGCTTACCTTAGCAAGAATGCTTTCCTATATTTGAGCTGTTGTGTTTGTCACTTAAAAAGCAGCTACTACATGAATGAGAAGAAAAAGTTATAATTATATTTGTACAAGTGAAGCAAATATACTTGCTATACCGGTCTGATTATCTGTAAATTTATAAGAATCCTTTTGATTGTAGTTTGCACCGGTATTCATAAAAGCAAAAATTGACCTAAAGATGCGTCTAGGGAACTAGTGTCAACAGGAATTCACCTCAATATTTGTACAGGACTTTAAAAAGCTCACTGCAGTCAGAGGACATCTTCCCTCCTGACCCGCCCCCCACAATTAAGATACCAGTTTTCTTGTGACTAGGAGACTTGGATTCACACCTGTAACTTTTCTGCTCTGAGATGTGACATCTATTTTACAGTCACAGTGTTAGCAAGCACCAGTTCATACTATTAGAAAACATCTATATTAGCAGTAACTATTCGTTTGTCCACCCTAACACTCCCCTCCTTGGATAAGTCCCAAAGGCAGCATGATCATTGGATGCTTCAGGAAGTGCATAATGCTTAGTAAAAGTATGAACAGAGGTCCAGGTGACCTCTCTGCAAACATCAATGTGTGAAATGTTCCACAGAGAAGCCACTGTCAGTGTGTAAAATGGTCAAATGAGCCCTTGTAAGTAAGGTAGTTTCTCTGCCAGCAGTTTGATAGCATTCATTTACATGTTATGATAACCAGGGTGGTATTGTTTGTGAGGACACTGATACCCCCTGAGGTCTTTCAGCCTTGACACAAGGACATGGTGAGACTGCCTGAAGGCTCTTCTGTCAGTGTAAAATGACAATGAGTATTTATACTATAATGTGTAGAGAGATGCATTTACTGATGAATCATGGGGCTTAGAGAGACATGGCAGTCAGAAAACTCTTGATAAAACTTTGGAAAGCCTGCTAAGAGTTGCTTTTTCCATATGGAAATGACACAAGAGGAATCAACAATAAGACATTGTATCTCAGATAAGCCTTCTTGTAGAAATGATAGCCAGTGAAGAGGCTTGTGATAGGTAAATGAGGAAGAGATCATATCATTTAAGGTTCATAGAACCTACGCTTTTGAACTGAAAGAACCTATCAATATTGTTCTGGAAAGCAGGTCTTTAACTGTAGTTAAAGCCTATTAGACCCTTCAAAAATTTCTCCTGGGAAGTGAAAATGCTGATTAATCTTCTACCTGACGACATAAAACCACAATGGTTGCTAAATTGGCTGTGACAGAAGAAAATTACAGGCCACACATCTTTAGTTTTGACATATAGCTAAGAACTGGAAAAATTGCTGGGGTTGGGAAACATGACTTATGAGAGTACCGATATAAAAATGCAACTATTTAATTTGGTAACTAGATCTACTAGAATTTCTTCTACTGTTTATAAGACTGTTCTTCCCTAGAGAACAGATATGCTCTAACTCAAAACCATCCAGAAGTTTACTCTGAGACAAACTAAATTTCTTTTTCTCATGAGAAAGGCCTCTTGAGAAGGACAAGTCCAGGGTGACTTTAGAGGAGGTATTGAGGGATAGTGGAATCCTTGGTTATGATAGCCAAAACTCACTAGCCAGCAATTATAAACTGGGATGTTTAATGTAAATATGATACTCAGTCCCAGAAAGGAAGTTGAGATGGGGAATTTAATAGTGACTTTAAGGGATGCAAAAATAATCCATAGCTCTTCAGCCTACCTTCAAAATATTGGCATCATTCTGTCAGCTTTGCCTTCAGGATGGTTTATGCAGAGACAGACCTATAGGTAGCTCAGTGCATGGTTGGGTCACTGTGTTTCCACTGTCTACCTGGAAGAGATTTAGCATGTAAAAGAAGTAGGGCCTGTGCTGTCATGTATATGAGCTTCTTGAATTAAGACTGGAGCAAATTCAAAATTCTCAAAATGGCTGTCAAATATTAGTAGAATGTGGATCATACAAGTATATACACTAAACAAGACTGTTGCCCTTGGAAATGTAATTCCTTAGACATATCTGTGGCCACAGCCATGAGTGCTTTTTTCGGGACAGCTCTTACCATTACGGGCCTTTCTGTGATTTCCAAAGCAGCATTACCCTACAGACAAATTTTCGAGCAGGACATGATCAAAAGCATTTTTAATTTCTTGGATTAAACCTGAGAAGAACCTGTAATAGTAACATGCACTACATAGCAGCAGCAATAATAGTTGCTGATCCAGAAACAGGAGTGAAGAAAGACATTTTCATTCAGAAAACCAATTAATATATTTGTAGTATACTTTGATGACACTGATGGTCGAGAATGCTGGATAGCAGGAGCTAAGGAGAAAGGGGATCGTAAATTAAATTTTCAAACCTTTGTTATCTTCATTTCTCATAACAATTCTCTCTTTAGTTTTCAACACATTAACCAAAAATATATTTACAGTATGAGTATTTTTCTCTTTTTTTTTTTTTTCTTTTTAAAAACTATTCTAAAATGTTATGTGATTGTGTTTGTGCTAGTATGAAAATCTCTATTGTTCTTAACCTTTTCCAAAAGACTGTTGGAATGGTGCTCTGCATATCTGAAAACTTATTACCAACAGTAATAAATATAATAGTACTACAATCTATGTTATAAAAGTTAGAAAAATCCTCTTTACAAAGCCACAATATCCAAAAATATACCTCCTTATTATTCCCAAATAGTATACAATCTTTTATTTTTGGACGAGGAATTCACCAAAACAGACTTATCAAAATTCTTGAGTTGACTTTGGTCTATAATTTATATGTTCTAGGTATTCTGTATGAGAATAAATTAATAGATTAAGTACATTCATATTTTCAACTAGTAGCCTACCAGATTAGAACACATGATAATAGTTTCTGAATTTTCATTTGTGATTTAATTCCTCACTGTGAATTGATACAAGCTTAAGGCCTAACAGGTAACTTATTTCCCTTTGATATGATGCGTTTCTTTATATTAATAACTACAATTAGAAGAAGTAGATATCATGCCCTCTTTCACTGCATGGCAGAACAAGAAACACGATAGTAAGTTCATTTTTCTTTCTTTCTGCAGAGTAGGATTGTTTCACTTTGAGTGAGTCTACATTTCAGATAAGTAACATGCTTTCAATAAAAATTTCTGAATTGTTTCCACTTAGCATAATTTCTCACTGGAAATGGTGTTGGAATGCACAAGCTCGGTTCCATCTAAATGACAACAAACTGAGAGATGCAGCACTGAAATAAACCTCAATATGCTACAATCACTACAGCTGTTCAGTTCACAGGAATGAATGCCAATCCCTTGAAATGTGCATAGTAGAATACCCCATTTTCCATACCCACTGCTTTACTCTAGAGCCATTCCCATTGCATGACACTTCCTGCTTATGTAAAAGCCTTTATTTATCTTTTATTTTCATCAGAGAAAAAAAATCAGTAAAGTTTCTTTCCTCTTCCTATAATGAAAAAACAAATTTGACAGCATTAGCAACCTATATGAATTCCTTGAAGCAGAGAAAATGTTAGTACAAACTCTTAGCTCTGCTGAATTAGAAGCTGTTTACTTATTTCATTTCTTAAATTGAGATAATGAATTATAAGTATAGTTTAAGAAAAATTATAAGCACTCAGTTTACGAATAGAGCACTGCATTCTGTAGTCTTCTCATGCTTGATGCTAACAAGTGCTTCAGTAATACATTAGATCAGAGTCTACATTTTGAGAATTAGGGTGGATGTGACAGTTTCCAAGACTGGGCAATGAGAGATAAACCGTAGCAACACTGAATGAAAACAACCTTGTCTTATGAACATAAAGCAGAAAAATACTTGCTTAATACATGTTCACTACAAAATACTTTTTTTAAAGAAGTAGCATGAATAATGAATATTAAAAAAAAATTGATGTACTTTATCAAGGCTGAAAACATTTATATACTGTTAGTGTACATATATAGATGAAAGTAGGGAAATACAACTATATTAACTCACTAGTGGAAGTAACATTATTAAAACTATTGTTTTAAGAGTTGTTATGCAGCCGTGCATCATTCAGGTGACAACAGCTAATGCTGTTTCTGAATGACTGATCATTAAAAGCAGACATTCAAGCTTCCATTTTCCCCTAATCTGTGTAACTGAGTGGAGAACTGATACCTCCCTCAAGAGCTAATATATACTTCGAATTTCCTCAGAAACTGTCCGTGCTATTCCGTTCTGCAAGCATTTAAAATCACTTTTATTCTTGCCTTATACACACAAGAAAAAAAAAAAAAACTTCCAGAAAAGGAAGGCAACAAGTTTTTAAAAATATTACCTCTATTACTGGGCAACAGAGATGGCATGCTGGACCTAAGATAGTAATAAAACAACCTGTCATCACCACAAAGTAAACAAGTTTTAGGTCACACTACTGGCATTGAGCTGTCTAGTTGACCTAGATGGAATAAATATTCTTGACTGTTGACAATAGTTATTGACATGAACTAATTCAAAATTATTTCATGATTTTTCAAATTTGATTACTATTTACATTGTCCACCATCTCATCTTGTAAAACTCTCACAGAATTTAGAAAGTTACTAGTTATACAAAAAACAAGGAAACACGGAAACTTTCAACTTCTTCAGATTTTCTTGAAGCAGTAGACCTAAGAAGCCTTTTTGTCTCTCTTTACACAATTTCCCTGTAACATTCCACAACATGATGACATACTGTAGAGACCAAAGTGAGTAGCCTAATGTGAGCAGAAAATCCCATCAAGGAAACCTTCTCCTAAATAACTAAAGTCACTTTGTCTGGGCAAGAAAGTGCACAGCCTCTTCTGTGAGGTAAGGCATGCCCTACATGTTCAGAAAACTCTTCTTATAGAGAAGTACTTATGTCTGTGTAATTTACTGGTTTTTGGTTTAGGAAACCATAACAAAGACTGAAAATGTAACCATTCAAGTTCTACGATAAATACAAATATGGAAAAAAAAAAATGTTTGTTACAGATAAGGAAGTTTCAAAGTGCTGTTGAGTCAGAATTCACTTCCTTGAATAAACATGTCAAATGAATGCAATGTGAAACAAAATATTGCATTTGCTAAAATAAATACACATTAAAAGAATACACATTAAAATGAATATAACTATAGACAGATGCAGTTCTTAGAAAAACAGCTGAAACTAAGATAAATGTAAGACATTGAAAAAAGCATGCCACTTTTACAGAACATGATAAAAAGAACACTGTACCATTTAAAACTGATTGACAGGTAATGAACTATAAAATCTATATTGAAATGGAAATGACAGAGAAAGAATAGCACAAGGCATCAATGCTGTAATCACAGGGCTGAAAAATGGGTAAATTTCTGAGAAAACATCTCTCCGAAATTAAGTGAATTAAAGACTGATGAAAAATCTATGTGTTCTGATTGAATTAACCAGTTGCTCAGAAACAGAACTTCACTGCAATTTAACATGACTGTTAAATTTCTGCTTTTGCTTATATCAAGCTTTCTGTACAGTTGAAAATGAGACACCAGTGAAACAAAATGCATTCCTTCACATCTGGCCTTTCCTTGTTATAACATATGTTAACCATGTTACCAGTTGTCCTGGTTTTGCTACGATAGAGTTAATTTTTAGTAATTAGAAGAGTAGTATTTTACTTTCAGTGTTTCAGTTCAGACTTATCATGAGAAGAACGCTGATAAAGTACCGATGTTTTTAGTTACTGCTGTAGCTCAAGGCCACCGTGTTTTGCTGTTTCACAGCTGCATTAGGACTGGGAGGGGGGAAGCACAGTGAGGAGCAAAACCCAAAACTGGCATCTGGTTGTGCCAATGAAATATTCCATCTCATATCACGTCATGTCAGTATATTAACCAGGGTTGACCGGAAGACGGGGCACATTCTCTCAGGGATCGCTCGGGCTCACTTCTTCCGGAGTTTCGGTTCGGGACCGTCTCGGCTCCGGGATCGTTAGCTGGCACAGGCTGGGAATTGGTCAGCGGGCGGTGAGCACTGTGTATCACTCATTTGTATAGTCTGTTATCACTGTTGTTATCATTATCATTTTCTTTTAATTAGTAAATAGTTTTTATCTCAACCCGTGAGTCCTTGCCCTTCTTTCCAAATTCTCTCCCCTGTTCCCTGGGTGAGGGGGAGCAGGGAGGGTGATAGAGCTGGCTGTGTTTGGCTGCAAGCTACAAGCAAAAGGGTGAATCCACTCAAACCACCACATCAGTTTACCATCCAGGCTTCAATATTGTAAGTGCTTAATGAAGAAAACATCAGTTTATTCCGAACTTTCAGTTCAGGACTAATTTGCTCTGTATCTGCTTTTAATTACTTTCTAAGAAAATCTTCTCTCAATCTATTTGATAAGCAGAATTCAGATAGTAATATTCACTTCCAACATTTTCTGGGACTTGTTTTGTTTTGTTTTTTTCTAAAGGTTCTTCTGGTTTCTTTCTTGCACATAACAAAAATTTTCAATATTTTCAATATTTTCATTCAATGGACCACAGTTCATATCTTGAAGTCTCCTGCTAATCTGCAGAATAAAATAACTTTCAAACTGTTTTCAGATAAACTCTGTGATAAGAACTCATGATAGTTGTTATAAACTTTGATACTTAAAAGTGATCTATATTCACTTTAAGTCTGAAGATTACTGCTCCAAACAGTTTACAAATTGATTGGTTCCTTAGGGTTGTTCTCACAACATTCAATATGCATGTTAGTTGATTTCTATATTAAGTATTCAACACCTTAATATACTGCCTCTACAGACAGCCAATGAGCAAATAGTAATTTCCCTGAAGTTTTAGTACCAATGGAAAGAATATGAAATATAATAATCTAGCTATTGAAAAAGAGGGCTTTCATTTCAAGATTTTGGTAACTTCACTTACTATTAGCCAGAAAGTTCTGTTAGGTTGTATGATCTTAATGTTCATACCAGTAGATCATCACAGTTTGCCTTGCATTGTGTTTGTTTAGACATGTTTTCAAAAAGTAATTTATTCTTGCTTTTAAGTCATTAATAGAAACGCACTGTTTTCATGAACGTACTATACATCAAGTTACTTTTTTTAAGTACATCCTCAGTGAATTTTCACCTCTTATACTTTGGTACATGTGTTAGATGATTTTAATGTTGTGCTCTTCAACTTCATGAAGAAATAATGTTTAAATACCAAAGACCATGATATTCTTTTTCAGGTACTCCAGATGGTTTCTGAGGATAACAGGTTTCTGATTTCCCTATCCCCTTTTTCATCAGCATTTTATATTAATGTAATGCAAAGGAACAAACTACTGTCATCATTAAGCTCCTTTCCCATGTTTTCAAAATCCGGAAATTGTGAAATAACCTGACTACAATTAATCTTTGAATAATTTTGTTCTCTTTTTTCCCTATGTGATTTAAGTTTATATTTATTTGTTGTCATGATCCATTCATTATTACATGGTATCTCATGCTCCGAGCAGCTCCCCATTGCCATTCATCTCACATACATATAATGATTTTAATGTTAATCTTCTGATATTTTTTTTTCTACAAGTTTAAAATTCAAATCAATCTCTATTGTGTTTAAATCCTTTCATATAAGTAGCTATTTTCAATAATAAATACTTCACAGAAGAAAAAAATTATAAATCTCTTTTTGGTAATGGGTGTTTCAGTGCTAGCTATCCTTTTTTTTAACTCAGAAATGTTAACATATTTAAATTCATATTATCGAAAAGGAAGTACGCTTTCTTGGATAATAAAATGACATCACTGCAAAAATGCTGAGAATGAGTAAAATCCATCTTCTTGTCACTATGCAATGGATTATTTTTAACTAGCTATATTTTTTTTTTCTAGTTAGTAATAGTCTGCAAATATACACATCAAATAAATCACTGAATAAGAAGGAATGAAATGGAAACAGATCTATTTCAAAAGGTATAGTGAAGTGTGTTGGCTGCTCCAGTGTACTGAAATGAATTTTGACTAGTTTTACTACACTGGTGTATTGGAATACTAAATACAAGACTGTAGGCAATTTCCAAAAATAACTGAGTAATGTACTGAGAATATTTGCAGACCTATATCAACAGATCTCCATCTTCAAAACACTCCTCAGAATAATAAATAACAGTATCTTCAGTTATTAATATATCTGGATAGAGGCATTCCATCAGTTACTGAGGAAATAAAATGGTTTGTATCAGCCTGTGAAATGTAAATCCATGAAGTTTCTGTGTATCAGAACCTCCACAGTTAGATACAGTTCTAAGAATACTGTCAAGAAATGTAAAAATTTGGAATAGCAAAAATGTTTATTCGGTGATGCAATATATAAAAGATGTTTGTACAATGGTTTTGTCCAGTAGTTAACTTTGTTGAGGACAACATTAAGAACACATCTGGTTAGTATGGGAAATTTATGACACATAATTTAAAGAAGTCTGAAATATTTAAAATATTTTTAATTGAAAAAGAAAGAGATTAAAGAATGTCAGCATAAAACTACATTTTAATCTAGTACACTCCAATATGAAAGCTGATATTCATCCTGAAAGAATAACCATAAGAACAGTACACTACTTAAGCATTGGTTGCAAAATTTTCAGGAAAAAATAAAAAAAAGACAAACTGGTGTATAAGTGATATTGAAGATATCTAAACGAGACATTTTACATAGACTGAATTGGAGCTAGAGTTGTGTGATATGGAACTAAACTAAGATATGCTACATGAAAACCAAGTGTGTGTGTATATATATATATATATATATAAAGCAAGTTTTTTAAAAAGAAAAGGAAAAAACAAGCCTTGCATAACTTGTTAAAGATAACCGTTGTTAACTTTAACAAGGAAACTAAAGGTACAGTGTTGAGGTGGCACCTGAAATGCCAACTATTTGGGCTTTTCCATCAGTAACTGAAAAAGATTTTGAAAGAAAAAAGGAGGAATGAAGATGAACTTCAGAATTTATTACAAAGGTAATGAGATGTTAAAAATGAAGCCCTGATTTCCTGTTGTTACAATATCAGTCATTAACTGCTAGGAAATTGTTTAAACAGCATCACATAGAGAGCATGAGATGCAGCAGATGTAGGAAAATGGTACTTTATATATTCTTAATTTTGCATGGCTTATAAATAATGGCCTCTGGGATTAATATTTTCTCACAGTTAATGAATACCTCACTTTAGGGGCAAACTCCTCTGGATAGTCATTAACTGTCAAGAAATGCTGACCCCACAGGTCATTTTACTGAAGTGTTGTATAATGCACATAATAGTTATGTAAATGCTGAGTATCACTACAATAAATATTTAAATGAGGTGCTTAGGAAGAGTTTATGCATTATTCTTGAACAACTTCTTTGGCTGGGTGCAGAAGTCGGGCATAAGGAGGATCTGTGAACATTTGCACACAAGGGCAACCAGGCCTGTTTTTATTCTCTGGTCAAAAGGACCTGGGATTAAAGTTTAGTACTAAAAAAGATGAGGGGTACTGCAGAAGAGATGAGACTGCAAAAGAGACTCTAGATTGGAGCCCTGCCTTTTCTGGTATTTGGCTGTAGTGGGAAGAATTATTTATTACACTACAAAATAGAGTCCACTGCCAAATGTTCTCACTGTGTCACAGAAGAATATGTCCAGAAGCAGACCTGTATTTTGCTCACCTTCCTTAGATTTAGATGGGTAGTTCAGACACCTCCCTTAGGACCACAACAATTATTATCTCTACTGAAAGCTATATGTCTCCAAAGAGTGTTCCTGGATTTTAAGCACTGAGCTTCTTTCAGTCTACCAGTCAGACATATTGATGGAGGAGGTAGTTTTCCCTCCTGAATTTAGACACCTGGCAAAAGGCTGCTTCAAGTGCATCTATTCTGAATTCAGAGCACTGAGTCCTCTACTGTGGATAGATATAACTGGGCAGATATCTCTCTTTCCAAAATGCTGATGACCACAGTGTCCACACTTGCATAATAATAGGCACTAAGATAGAGAACACATCTAGGAAGTGAGTATTCAGGGATCATTGCCTTCCTAAATCTGAGAGGAATACAGCTTATTTTACCCAGTTCCCAAGTGCCTTATTCTCTAGGTTATAACATGGCCGGAGCTGGAATCACTGTCCACAATTCTTGTGGAAGTAGGGTTACTGCATAGGTAAGAAAACAAGAATCGAGTACCCAGAAGTCAAATGTATAGCCAGCTCTTCAACATTTTAGGTGTAACATCATGGAGAAGAACAGTTTAGTTTTCTAGTCTTCACCCTGAGTTCCACTTTTCTTTTTACATTGAATCAAACACTGAATAAAAAGCAAATGCTTGGAAAGATCTCCCTGTACCAAATACTGCATTATCTAGACACTACTTCTGTGAACCAAAATGCCTCTCTAAGATTGTTGTCTCCTCACCATGTATCTGAAATGCAATGAAGTTTGAGCAAGTTATACTACCAGCTTCTCACAATTATGCACTTCTGTATGTAGGCATCATAAACCCATTTTATTCATCGGAATGGGTGATCTGCATCTGTCATAAATCCCTTCCTCTGCCTCCAAATGACAGTTTAGGGCGTGATGAATATACTGCACTAATTTTGACCTTCTTTATGAAAACCATAGTCTTACTACTCTAGCCAAAAGAGAAGTCTGCGACACTTATAAATTAAATATAAGTATGTAATTATTATTAGTTTTCCTGGAACCTGAATAATTATCCTACTAAAGTACTACAATTAACAGTGTTATATATCTGTTTGGTAAAACCAGCATAGCATAGCATAGCATAGCATAGCATAGCATAGCATAGCATAGCATAGCATAGCATAGCATAGCATAGCATAGCATAGCATAGCATAGCATAGCATAGCATAGCATAGCATAGCATAGCATAGCATAGCATAGCATAGCATAGCATAGCATAGCATAGCATAGCATAGCATAGCATAGCATAGCATAGCATAGCATAGCATAGCATAGCATAGCATAGCATAGCATAGCATAGCATAGCATAGCATAGCATAGCATAGCATAGCATAGCATAGCATAGCATAGCATAGCATAGCATAGCATAGCATAGCATAGCATAGCATAGCATAGCATAGCATAGCATAGCATAGCATAGCATAGCATAGCATAGCATAGCATAGCATAGCATAGCATAGCATAGCATAGCATAGCATAGCATAGCATAGCATAGCATAGCATAGCATAGCATAGCATAGCATAGCATAGCATAGCATAGCATAGCATAGCATAGCATAGCATAGCATAGCATAGCATAGCATAGCATAGCATAGCATAGCATAGCATAGCATAGCATAGCATAGCATAGCATAGCATAGCATAGCATAGCATAGCATAGCATAGCATAGCATAGCATAGCATAGCATAGCATAGCATAGCATAGCATAGCATAGCATAGCATAGCATAGCATAGCATAGCATAGCATAGCATAGCATAGCATAGCATAGCATAGCATAGCATAGCATAGCATAGCATAGCATAGCATAGCATAGCATAGCATAGCATAGCATAGCATAGCATAGCATAGCATAGCATAGCATAGCATAGCATAGCATAGCATAGCATAGCATAGCATAGCATAGCATAGCATAGCCAGACAAAATTTCATATAGGTATGTGAACAATATTCACCAAGGGGGTATACAGAGATGAATGTAGTTGCAAGTAGGATCAAAACAAAGTTCCAGAGGACAAGGTAAGCACAAAGGGCTGCAGATATGCAGGACACTTTCCCAAATGCATAATAACCATGACTGGTAAGACAAGGACAAGAAAAAAGAAAAAAAAAAACAACCAAACAAAAAAACAGTACTTGGAGCAGAAGAGATTTCCCCAGCTTTTTTTGCAATGGAGGAGAGAGGAGGAGAGAGAAATGCTGTAAAAACACCATGCATAAATGAAGAAAATAAAAAAAAAAAACACAAGCTCATTACCATTATGACTGCTCTTGTTAAAGTGGTAGGAGCTAATAGGAACAGTTGACAACCCTGCTAACTATACAGCTTCACGGTATTGTATACTCACAGCAAAATTAGAATACAAATGCTGAAAGCTAAGAGTTTTGTGTATGTGGTAATTTTCACACATTTAACTCATAAGAACTAATTGAATTTATGAAAAAGATTGACCATTTACAAGTAATGCATGATTAGTGGATTAACTTAGATTGATAGTTTAAAACTGATCTGGTTTGTCAGTCTTCTAAACAGTCAAAGAATCACAGAATTGTAGTAATTGGAAAAGACCTTTAAGATCATCGAGTCCAACCATAAACTTAACACTACCGATTCCACTTCTAAACTATGTCCCTAAGCACCTCATCTACCCATCTTTTAAATACAAGCAGGGAGGTGACTCCACCAGCTCCCTGGGCAGCCTGTTTCAATGCTTGAATACCTTTTCAGTGAAGAAGTTTTTTCTCATATCCAATCTAAACCTCCTCTGGCGCAACTTGGGGCCATTTCCTCTCTTTGCTTGTTACCTGGGAGAAGAGACCGACTCCCACCTCTCTACAAACTACTTTCATGTAGTTGTAGAAAGCAATAAGGTCTCTCCTCAGTCTCCTTTTCTCCAGGCTAAAAAAAACCAGTTCCCTCAGCCACTCCTTGCAGGACTTGTTCTTCAGGTCTTTCACCAGCTTCTTTGCCCTTCTTTGGACATACTCCAGCACCTCAACATCCTTCCAGTAGTGGGGGGCCCAAAACTGAACACAGTCCCATTGCAGTGATCTCTGATTTCCTAACTGATGCATATATCTGTTCCTACACTACAAATACTTATATAGTAAATGCTTAATATAAAAGTAGAATAGAAAGAAGATTTAGAGATTTACTGTTGGGTAGTCATCACAATGGATGTTGCGTTTATAAAAGACAGTCATTGCCAGAAAGGAACTCGGAGATGACAAGTATAATTAAAATCTTTATTTTGAAATGCCTCTAAGGATGTATCTGGTATGACAAGTGAATTCTATTAGGCATTACACCTTCAAAATAAAAGATAAATGAGTGTATGTTAATTGCAAGGAAGACAGATTTTTGTCAGTTTTATTTATCTTCTAAAGAGATTTAATTTTTGTGTCATTTTGTCAGACAAAAATCCAAACTGATTGATGTACAGTCCACCCTTTGAGCTATGACAGGAAGCAGGAACTACCTTAGTCCAAGATGAATGTCTATGATATCCTTGAATGTTTTGGACTAGAGTACACAAATTACAGACAAAACTGCCTGGAAATAAAAATGAAAAAGAGTTAATCAAACGGTATATTGTATTCAATATATAGCTCAGATCTACATTCTCAGAGTGAGTATACACATACCTAGGCCTTCAAAACCAGATAATTTTTACACTTTTAAATCTCCTTTCTTGTGTTTGATAGAGCTATGTAGGGCAGAGCGTGCACATGTCCTCTCAGATCTGACTCAGACACAGAACTGCTGTGCTGCCAGATACTTTAAGAATTTTGTGAAAACCAAAAAAGAGAAGAAATTTTTATGTATGGATGTACAGACCTTAAAGACTTATAGATACTGAAATCTTTCTGTATTCAAGTGCTATACACAATACAGTAAGCTAACCCAAGTAGGAACCCCACTGCATTCATCATTTTCTGAATGTACATTGCAAAGACCTCAATTAAAAAACAAAACAAAAAAACAAATAAAAAACCAAACAAACAGAGGACAAGTTTACCAAAATGTGTGTTATCTCTGAATCCCTTTGTGCAGTGTAGTCAAATTTTTTGATAGTTTTGTTCCCTGTAACTGCAATGAGAATTTCAAGGAACTCTTAAGCAAATGAGTGTCCACTGAAATAGTGTAAGAAGTTGTTTCATACTTGATACCCTGAGATGGAGAAGTTCTCCTGTCTCATCAGAGAAGCTAACACAGACCAGTATGCAGTTCAAGTGGCTTTGCATAGAGAAATTTATGCCATGGAGATTAAATATCAAAACCATGAGTTTAAGACTCTTCAGGACCACTCCTAAAACAAAAGGGGCTCCTTACATTGGGGTTGCAGCGTGCAGGCACATAAAGGTACCTTAGGGACTAGATTATAATTTTGGGGGAAAAAAGACTTTCTTGGTTTAGTTGGAATTTGGAAACCTTCACAAGTATCTGACCTCCATTCTTGCCAGGAAGTATTTAAGGCAAGAATTACACTTTCTTAAGTGGATACAAAAGTATGTAGATTGGTAGAGGCTCAGAGTAAGGCTTGACAAAAGTCCTGAGCATCACAATCAAGGGATCTAGGAGATGAGGTGGTTTTTTACAGATGGTTCTGAAGGTTAATGTAAAAGTTCTAAATGTGTACTCTCTGACAGGACAGATACAATCTCAAATGGATACATGTAGTCACATAGTGTACCTGGAGGTTTTGCTGTTATTACACGGTACCTACCATAAGCTGTAGAATACTGACAGGCTGAACCTTTCTGGAGACCAACAATTTTAATCCATCAGACCCTATGTGTGGGTATCTTACTGAAAAAAATTAATTAGTCTGAGTGTAGCAGATCACTAGAAGGAAACTGAAAGGCTGGTAAGAAATGCAGCACTTAAAGGGAATTCAGTTTTTTGAACTGAAAGAATGTCTTCCCAGGGAGAACATAACCTGAAGCCATGACGATAAACTTCAGAGCATGACCTGAGGCAGCATGAAGCTGTATGCTACCAAATATCCTATCAGAGCCCAGTAGGATTTTATTGAAGTGTAAGGATGAGTGTCCAGACAAGGAATCAAGGTGTCATGCATATGCATATCTATCCTCTGCCCCAGGACAGGATGACACATTAGATACACAGACATTCTGTATATAAAGAAAGATGGCATCACTCCACACAGTGGATTTTCAGACCTCCAGTAATTTGCTCTTGCACAAATTGAACAGCAATTTAGAAGATCTTCATAATAAACTACTTTGCTTCACAACATTAATTTCCTTTTATATATTTAGGGAATGTTGTGTTCTAGCCTGTATTTGTGAAAGTAATGATTGTCACATATACAGTTGTCTGTCTCTGTTATGCTTTTTTATTTATGCTACTAGTGTACATTATTAATTGTTTTCAGTTTAATTCTAAGAGCCTATGAAATATACTCTTAGAGGACTGGTATAAAATTGTTTGCAAAGGTAATTTCATTCTCTTGCTGTTTTTTAAATGAAGAATAAAATCTGAAAAGAGAGTTGGTTAATAACATGTTCTTTCCTATAAAGAAAAGCAGGAGTTTCTGAACAGAAACATAAAGAGTATAATTCAGGAAATAAGGTATTTCTGTTACAAAGAAATTAAGTATTCTGTGCACATGCTCGCTTCTGCCTAAAGCCATAGGATGAGATGCTGAGTTAAAAATGACCTATTTAGCTATAGCCCAAAAAATGCAAGAATATCATTTTCTTTTTCCAAAGCAAAACTCCTTGAGGAAGAGATGATATGGATTCCTCCACATGAAACCTTCAGTTGCTCTTTAATGTTTGTAGCTCCCTGTAGGAGTTATCATCACTTTTTCAATATTATGCCTAAACTACTTTCTTTTCTTTTTCCTTGGGAAAATGTATTTGAATTATGTAAATCATTATTCAGATGCCAATATGAAAACAGACATCAGGAGTACTTAGAAATAATGTAAATCCACAAAAATATACAAAAAGCTGTACTGTAAAGCTGTACAACTAAGCAAAACCTATTTTATCCCTAGTCCTTTTTACAGGATAATAAACCTCAATCAGGAGAACTAGAAGGTTTGATTTCATTGTTCTTTGTGCCCCAAGAACACAATAAGAACAGATAGAATTTTATGGGGGAAGGTTTGAAATTTTGCATTAGATGCTATTCCATTTTATGGAAAGATGAAAAAAATCATAGAATCATAGAATCATAGAATGGTTTGGATTGGAAGGGACCTCAAAGATCATCTAGTTCCAATCCCCCCGCCTTCAGCAGGGACACCCTCCACTAGATCAGGTTGCTCAAAGCCTCATCCAGCCTGGTCTTAAACACTTCCAGGGAGGGGGCATCAACAACTTCCTTGGGCAACCTGTTCCAGTGTCTGACCACCCTTACAGTAAAGAACTTCTTCCTAATACCTAATCTAAACCTGCCCTCTTTCAGCTTAAACCCATTTCCCCTTGTCTTGTCATTAATAGCCCTTATGAAAAGTCCCTCCCCAGCTTTCTTGTAGGCCCCCGTCAGGTACTGGAAGGCCGCTATGAGATCTCCCCGGAGCCTTCTCTTTTTCAGGTTGAACAGCCCCAACTCTTTCAGCCTGTCTTCATAGGAGAGGTGCTCCATCCCTCGGATCATCCTGGTGGCCGAGGGCTCTGATATAATGGGAGCAAAAAGACATTATTATTTTCAGAAACAGTAGCAGTCTCTGAAAAAGCAATCCCAGGTTTGATATGGATTGTTAAAGGCCTTTAGATTTTAAAGAAATATTCTGTTACAGAACCTTATAAGCAGAGTAGTGGTATTTAGGAGATAACAATAGCATTGTTCCAATGTCAACAATATTGTCAACACGTATTAAACATGAAAAATAATGATACCATGTAATGAATATATTATATGAATATTATGTTATGCAATTTTTTAAAAAAATGAATAATCATAAATATATCCTCACAACTGAGTAATTTAGATGCCTAATTTTAAGCATGAACAGTATCAGTGATGAATTTTAGCAATCCTCTCTATATTTCTCCTAGACATTTATCGCAGCGTTAAATCCTTGTAACATATAAAACAAGTTCCATATCAATGTAAAAATCTTCATTTTTCTATACTAGGAATAAGCATTTTGCTCATGCAGTTTTCGTTTTCCAGAGTCTAGATATATCTCACAGACTGTGTCTGGCTTTGAGCTTCTTGTATTCTTGGTTTATTTATCAAATTATATAAATCAACTAAACACTACAATGTCTGTAATAATGTTATCTGAACTTACATCTTGGCAGGAGAACTGGGCAGAAAAAAATAATGAAATATAATAAGGGCAA
>NW_010331273.1:0-12341 GCF_000700745.2 Antrostomus carolinensis | reverse complement strand
GAGAAAGCTGGGACTCTTCAGCCTGGAGAAGGGAAGTCTATGTCTTCTTAATGTCTATAAATACCTGAAGTGCGGGGACTAAATGGATGGGGCCCCAACTCCAAAATCACTCACTTAATCAATCATCACTATTTACCCTCAACTGTTTGACATTTTCCTTTAACCTTTTAATGGCCATATGAATTGATTCTGAGTGGTCTGATAAATTCATACAGCACATACCTTCAAATTCCTGACAACCATGACCTTGTGCTAACATTAAAAAATCAATTGCTGCTCTATTTTGCAGTGTTGCATGTCTAATGCTATCAGTGTCTACTAACATCTGTGTGAGAATTTCTGACGTGATATTTGTTTGTTTAGCCATCCAACAACCTAGCTTTTTCACATCTCCTAATGCTTTTCCTGCTGCAACGTTAGGGGAAAACAATGCAGTTAGGATCAAGGTAGCGGTGTCCCAAAACTGTATCTGATGGTTACAATTTTCATCAAAATAAGAAATGCTTCTCTTGTGTCGAGTGTTGTTGTGGTTCTTTAAGAGATGTGTTTAAATCCAAGATTATAAAAACAGATCTAAAAGCTAGCATAGCATTTTTATAGTGCTTAAAAGTGTTATTTGGCCATGTCTGATTATATAGCTGCTGAATTTGTGTTTTGTTAAATGTGATAATGCTACCATTACTTATATATCCTAAAAAGCTTTCAAAGTTATACAAAGGCACCCCTATAAGACAGGTTCTAAAAGGATCCCTGGGCATAGCCAGTGAAACCACAGTGATTCTTGCTTCGCTATATTAGCAAAAGTTACCCACATGTTTTGTCTAGGTACTACAGCCCAGGGTCCTGAAACAACACCAGTTACCAAAAACCTTAATGCAGAAATAACTATAAGGTCAAGATGGATCATCTTTCTTTTGTGCCTTTTGTCTGTCTTCCAACCAGAGAGTATCCACTTCGCTGGAACCCACCGTGTTCCAAAATCTGTAAGGACACAAGCACAGCCCCTACCCCAAGTTACCAGTTCTCTGGGACCCTCCCATATGATAGTGATGACTTTGTATTTATCTCTGATTCTTTAAACTTTCTAAATTCCAGTTTAGTTCCCATTTAGTTCCCCCCTACACATTAAACAACCACAAAGACAAACGACGTTCATAACATTGAACCACAACCTCTCACCTCACTTGTCTCCAGCTGTTTCCCTCACGGGAGAACAGAACCGTCAACTAGAACTCTGCACCCGCTTTGCAGTCAGGCTTCAAACTGTGTTCCACTCAAACAACACAGACACTCAGTTACACAAAAGGTCCCGTCACTCCTCTCACTCACACCACAAAATATGTCAATTAAACAATAGTCAGTTTCTTGTGTAGTGTAAATTGTAAACCGTTAACAATTTGCCACAGGTCCACACCAAGCAGAGTAACTTAAACCATAATACACGGTACCGGGTTGTGGGTTTTTCTGTTTGGTTTTTTTTTTTAGAGTTCATGGCTGTGAACGCACTCTTCACCACAGTTTTTTCAGCTTTCATAGCTTTTAAAGTCTGAAATCAATTGCCAAGCTGTTGCAAAGTCTTTTGTGTCTTTCTCTCCATGGCTAATCAATTCCCATAAAACTTTTCCTATCTCTTCCCAGATTTCCACTTGAAAGGCTGCAGCTGGGTTCACAGAGAAAGCCTTATCTCAGCACCAAATTAACAGTCACCGAACCACAGTCTCATCATACTTAATTCCTTTCTTTGAAAGGATATGCGAGAGGAGCTTAGCTATTGCTTCTTCTTCCTTTGTTACTTGTTGCCCCATCTCACCCCCAGCTGCTCACCTGACCTCTCAGGTGTCCGTCCCAATGATACAATTTCTTTACTTTGCATTACCCTCTACTGCAACCCAGCTATGGTCCAGCTGGCGCTGTCTCCAGCCGAGGCTCCCTCTCCTTGGGCGGTCTTTCCCTCACCATAAATTCTCCTGGTGGATCGTGTCGGGGTCACCACTTGCGAGAGTGGTGAATCATGGACTCCACACGGTTCAATGTGAATCCCACTGGACACATTTATTATCGGTTACACAATCACTTATATACTCTTAAGCTGCTAACACACACACACACACACACACACACAAATATTCATTGGCTGAAAGCTGCTGTTCACATACCTGATTACAATACTTGATTGGATAAATCCACCTGTTCATGAGCCATTCTTCTACTTCTGACTGGTTACTAATTACAGCTCACAAACCATCCTTTATCTTGTCTCATACACATTCTTGCTTGTTAGTTAACTTTGTTTTATTTTTCACTCAAAGTCAGGAATTAATTGCTCAAGGCTGAAGCCGCCTGTAGCTTCGGCTCTTAAAGTGCCAACACAGTTCCAGTTGCTCTTAGTGACTTGCACCTCCCCTTTTCTGGGTTGCCTCTTCCTGGCATGGAACCTTGGCAAATTTGTGTCAGATCTTTGAGCAAAGCTTGCAGCAATTTCCTGAATCAATGCCTCCAGCGTCAGCTTGACTTCCATGTGGAGTCTCCTGTCCTGCAGGATTCCCAAGAAGCTGCAATTCCCAGCAGGGAGCTAGGGCTGTAGCAGGAATGTCCAGGCTGCCTGTGGGGAGCCTCTGCCTCAGGGCTTGCTGCTTCTCACCCTCCTGCACAGTCCCTGGCGTAGGGTTGGCAAAGGATGGAGGGTAGTAGGCCCTGCAAGGTGAAAAGCAGCTGGGCCAAGAGCACAGCAGGTGGAAGGAAGAGAAGCACGATGGACTAAGCACAGGAGAATGGGCATCAGGGTGATTTGCTCCTTGGTAAAGGGGTCATAGCAGGCATTTCCTTCTTCCTCGAGCTCATCTGCATGAGCAGAGGCTTTGGGCAGGTGGCATGGATGCATGAGCTCTGCATGAACTCCCACACGTGTGCAATTATGCACATGTCTAGAGGGACAAGCTAGTCCCTACCCCTGAGGAAGGTCTCCAACCTGGCTCCAAACTGTGGATAAGTTATCCACAGTTATCCCTCTTATCCCACAGCTTCCAGTATTGCTTGCATTAATCCCGAGGCAATTAACACTTCCCTAACGGTGACGATTCCAATGGATCTTCTGCCCCTGGGCTGTGAAACATGCATTTACTGACTGTGGGGCCGGGAGGGGGGATACAGCCCTGAAGTTTGCCTCTCTGTCAACCACAGAGTTCCTAGCTCTGTACCTTCCTCTCTGTCCCCATTTTTCACCCATCAAAAATCCACAGTACAAGGCCCAGTACCAGGCTGGCTGGGCTGCCATCCTTTAACTCAGGGATCCCAGCAGGTCCATAAAAGTGGGACTCCTCTAGTTCTTCTGATGTCTCGTGCTGCTCCACTTCTCCAAAGCACATATCCAGTCCTTATAGAGATCAGTTGACAGGAGTTTGGAGGGGATGCTTCAGAGCAAGTCCTGCAATGCCAAGATCTTCAGACGAGGCTTTGGCCACTTCTGCTGGGACCTCAGGGAACAACCCTGTGACTCTGGCTCAGGAGGAAGCAGCTTGGTTTCAGCCACCTGCTCTTGCAATTATCCATTGACACTACCCAAGGAGGCAGCTTCCAGGCTATGTGCCAAGCAATCTTGCATTAGTCTGTTAATAGGACAGAGCTCTTCTCTGTCTTCTCTTCACCCCTAAATTTCATCATGCCTCGCTGAGCAGACTGCTGGAGAAGAACATGGAGTTTCCCAGGGGCTTGCCAGAAATCAATGACAGTAAAAGGGGAACAGAATAGGAGACAAAAAAATAACTGCCAATTTTTTCTAAGCCTGAATCACAGAGTTTTGGCCTCACTGCAGCTTTAGGCAGGAGTCCCAGCCAGGTCAAATCCACTGAGGTGGGCTCCTGCAGGTTTGCAAGAAGCTGATTCAATACACATGAAATATCAACAATGCAACACAGAAAGAACATGCAAAGGGAAGCAAGTAAAAAAGTGTAAAGTGGTATTAACATACAGGAAAACAACAGGAATTACAGTATTATAAATGCTGGGCTAAAACAGGAATCCCATGTCAATAAACATTTGACTGAGTACATTTCCAAAACTGAAGATATTGCTAAATATATGTTATAGTCCTGCTGGTTTTCCTCAGAGGTAAGAGATTTATGAGAAAATCTGACCCAGATATCAATACTGATTTATGTGATGAGCAAATGCAGGTGCTGATAAATGATCTGAGCAGCATAGTTTTCTATTGGAAAACAGTGATTTCTGCGTAATTTCAATGAGCATATGCTGATCTCTTCAACACATGGATAAAACTGATGGGCAGCAAAACCACCAACAAGCTTCAGCTGTGATTTGCCCTACAGACAAACATTATTTATTTGATTTCAAAGAGTTAAAACTGATAATGCTATTAGGATTTTAACACAGTTTGCATCCAGTAAACACTTTCTACTCTTAACATCAAGAGTGGATGTAAACCTCACAATTAAAACAGTCCTCTTGTATGCAGCAGACCCAAAACTAGCTTCTCCTACTTGGAAGCTTACATGAGACACTTCAGCAAAGTCTCTTTCCTTTCATCTGCTTTCAGGCTTTTCAGGTCAGTCAGAAACCTACAAGAAGGCATCTTCCAGCGATGCTAAGACTTCTGCTTCAGGACTGCAGCCCCCTTGGCCTGCAAGGTGATCATGGGGTGACCTCTCCTGTTTCTTCCTCAAATAGGTATTGCACTAGAACAATGGGTCTCATCACACAGCTCATAGGAGCAGATGGGTCAGGGTGCCAAGAAGAGCCCAGGGGTTCTTTTATATTTAATCTTGTAACTATTTAAAAACATTTAAATTCCTCATTCCTTTAAAATTCATGTTGCTATAAAAATCTCTGATTATACACAGTTGGTTCCAATAATTTTCCTCCTAAGCATAAAATAAAGGAGCAGGTGATCTTTTCATTCACACTAGCACCTATACATGTGCAGGTGTCATGCATGCACTATACTATGCTGTAGGGAACCCTGAGTGAAACAAGCTGATTTCTTAACTAGAAGATGTAGAGATACATCGACACTATATTGTGCATTATCATAATCAGGACCATCTTCAGTTTGAAACACAGTCATCTAAAAAGTTAGAATCAGTTTGGGGCACCTAATTCCCTAAAGCCTCATTTCAGTTTTCTTCCATTTTTCCAATTCTATTTTAGAAAACCTTAAAACAATGTTTGAAGGGTTTTCAAGTTAATCCGTATTTTTAAAATGTCTAAGGCCTTTAATTTGTTTTGGCACTGCAGAAAAAGTACATTATAGCACGGCCAAAAACTTGTACAAGGTAGTTCATACATTTCATAACAGCGTTTTCTTTAGCAAAGCCTACGTGCAGTGACTACGCTCCAGCACGTGGTGGTGTCTTCTGCCAAAATAGTATATCTCTGGCTTGCTACAGCACGGTTAACATGTATGGTGCCAGCAGTAGCTCTCAGTACAATAAAGATCACCTATGCTGTAAGGGAATTCCCTGTGTCAAGTAAGCAGTCCCTGAGGTCAGGAACATCTAGCCTCTTGTCTCCACACCGGATTGTCAGCGATAAATGTTCCCCCTTCAGCACGTGTGCTGAGGTTGTCTCTCTGTGATCATCAGGGGAAAGCACAGGCCTCCTCAGCACCCTGCTCCTTCCTTCAGAAAGCACTGACAGCTGTACTTCTGCTTACCATGTGGTAGTTTCATCCAAGACTAATGATCTGAGGGAAGCTTGCTTCACATGTGTCTCCTATAAAAGTGATCAGCACATATTTGGCACTTTTCTTCAGGGATCATCTCATCCTTATGCGGTTTTGCTGTTTTGCACCTTCCTTTGCTGAAGAAGAGGCAAACTAGTGCAGGCTGCAATGATAAACATAAAAATGGAAATCCATCTGCTAGAGCAGCATGCTCACATCTGTATATTAGTGTTGCGCCACAAGTCATGCCTCTCGCTAGGTAACAAGGACAAGCTCTGCAGGAGATTAAATTCTGGCACATTTTCTTTAGATGGCCAGAAGCTCAATGCAGGGCTTTTCTGTTTGTACAGTGTCTGTGCAGTTAAGTCATGGGTACTGTGCAGGGCAAATATGCACTGAATGAGTAGCATTTACATCAATCTAGTAGCTTAAAACCACCTTAAGATTAGTGTAAGCTATCTTTTGAAGCTCCTGTCTACTACCAGTGATCATGGGGTGGTGGCTGCAGTGCAAATAAGAATTGGATCTCTTGTATCTGCCTTTTCTTTTGTCCTTACACTTTGCAAACTCTTGAAAAGTTTGTTGAACCTGTGAAATGTGGAAAGGGCATGTTGTTGTAAAGAAAAATGATTTGCTCAGAAAGGAGAAAATCTGCCCTGCCTGCAGCAGACTGTCAGATGACAGAGAAAGTAAGATTTACCATTAGCATAGTCCCATGTAGCACACAGGCTGGGGTACATATCACACATATTCTTAGTGCCATGTAAAATCTAAGTTTCTCTCTCTCCTGGTGCTCAGAGAGAAACAGGAAAGTAAAAATCACTTTGTACCCTAGTATACAAAGGAAGTGATCCAATCTAGATATTCATGGGGAAAAGAAAGCCTGTAAAACCATTACTCTGGACACTAGTGCTTCTGTTTCCCAGTTCTCCACAGTGCAGCCCCCTGCTCCAGGACAAGTGGGATGACTGTACTAGCTGAACCTCTGTCCCCTTTAAGTGCTGCATCCCACAATGACTACACAGGCAAACAAGCAGTACTGCAAAGCAATTCCTTCATTACTGAGCTCCAAGCTAAAGGTTTTCGCCCATCCCCTGGCCCTTTCTGTTGCTCCTTCCCAGAGTTTCACAGTAACTTGCAGCCCAGATGTTTGAGAGATGTTCAGTCCTATCCTCAAAGCCTGTGAAGGCTCCAGCTGCACACTTGTGAATTTATTGTCATTAGCTAGCTCTATGACAGAAGCTGCTGCCCTTTCACTTTGCTCAGTGCTTCTTTTAAGACTGATATGAGCTACTTGTTCAAGAGGATCATAACCCAAGGAAAGAGTTAGATAATTAGGCAGAGGTAGAACTTCCTTCCAACCACAAACCAACTGAAAACAAGTAACTTCAAGATCTGCCTTCATCTACACTAGTAATTTAAACAAGCTGGGAAACAGTCCTCCTCTTTCTCTGAAAAGGCAAATTCCTTTTTGTTACTGCTTCACTTCAAACAAATGGCCCCTCTACTTCACACACACCAGGTGCATCTCTTCTTTAAGAGATTATCAGTTTGAAGATACCTGCTTAAATGCTGGGTAATTTTCTCAGTTTGTATTTTGCTCTGGTCTAATAAAAGGCATTACCTATGTCCCTTATTTTTGTCTCTGTCCTTAGACATCATGCCCACACCAATGCTTTTGTACTGTTTAAAAAAGCTTGTGTTTTCAAACTTGTAAAAGATCTAAGTCATTGCTGTTAGCAAATAAGGGCCTGGGGGGGAAAAAAAAAAAAAAATGGAAGAGTTTGTTACCATTAGTTAGCAAGGTAAAACCATAAATACACAGAAACTCTTTGTTGTTTCAGGCTAAGGTCAGAAAACCAGTTCTGCCATCAAGGCCCTGGTCTGAAGTCCACCGATATTAACAAAGATCTTCCCATTACTTTGGTTGACGTGTAATAAAGCAGAAATGAAAAGGAGTTTGCCTTTTCAGAGAAAGAAAAGGAATGTGCTTCTTCAGCATTTCTTAGAAGTCTGATTACTTTCCCAGTTAGGGCCTAGAGAGTTATGTAACCTAATCTGAAAAGGTAAACAGCTCAAGGTTTTGTCTGAAGTAATGAAGTCCAGTGTATTAAAAAATGATCAATTAAAAATATTTAAAAATAATTTTTAAATTATTAAAATTATTTGAGGGCAACAAACCCATCACTAAATTGCTGAGAAGCTTTCTCAGGTGAGCATGTCCTCCTCAGGACTTCACTTATGCAGAAAAACTCATCAAGATTATGAAACAGTCAGGTTTGTGCTACATAGCACAGGATAGCTTATGATCAAACATGTTCAATTAGCTGCACATTCATTTCCTGCAGTCATCAACCTGATAAAATACTGGTGTTTATGGCAGGCCTCAATTTTTGAATGACAGAAAAGAAAAACCTCTTTTTGTTTTTTTATAACCACCTCATGCCTCCATGGCCTCCCAGCATGGCTCAGCCTGGGCTTTAACAGCTCCCAGTGCATTTCCACAGATCTCACTGGTGAACTCAATAGAGCTGTACTTGTTGAGGAGTTTTGTTATCCATGTGATGGAATAGAGACCCAGAAAACTTGGCTTGAAGGATATAAAACAATTGTGCCATGAAAATAACTTTCAGCTTGTAGCAAAACTGGCTGAATTCAATATAATGGTTGCCAGATGAAAGACCCTGTGATACATTTAATGGTAAAATGAAGGACAGGAACATAACAGGCCTGTTAGTTTGGAAAGGACAGAACTAAGTAGATCATCTTACTGTTCTTCTGCATAGTTTTATTTTTCACTACATGAGTATATCACAGGTTCTCCTACAGCTAAGAGAAGTTCAGGAGCAAGGCCTGATGCCCAGACCTTCCCATACACAAGATGATCTTTTATAATTTAAGGAAAAGGAGTAATTATTGGTAGACGCATTTGAACCAGTCTTCCAAATTAAGTGTGTCCTGTGCATCGGTAGTGTAACTCTACGTGAGACAATACTGAAATATAGACTTTCTTGAGAAAATGAACTTATCTTTGGAGAAAAAAAAATCCTCATACCTTTTAGGAGGTCAGAAAAGTCATTAAAAAGCAGCTGTGAAAGGCAGTCCAGGATGGTCACAATAAAGCCTTAAAGGGACCTGCCTAAAATCAAGCTGAAAACCTGATTCCCTCGGCTAAGTGGGTTTGTGTAGCAGAAGCTTTACTAAGTCTCTCTTGGTTTGGAGGCTGGCCAGTTCACTGAGGCCAACATGCACCCATACTGCCAAGAGGTTGCCTATGCAGGCCCAAAGGACAAGGAGTGCAGCACTATGCTGCTTCTGTTGTGGTTTTCTGGAACCAAGAATTCAGCAGATAGGAAACAAGAGGGTTTAGCAATTAGTTCATAAGGAAAAAAGAGCAACCACTTGTACACTGGGACAAGTGATAAAATGCTGAGTCAGAGATTGGGAAGCTGTGGAGAGACTAGAGTGTTATTTGTCCTGCATAGGGACTAAATTATTGCCCCAAATTATTTGAGATATTTATTTACTCCCCTTTAAAAACACTGTAGATTTTTATGACAAAAGCCTTGAGAAAAATGTGGAAGCTGAAGCAAGGAAGGGTCTGAGTCCTTTCTTAGTTAACCTGTGTAAGAGGAAAGGCAAATTACTGCAGCACATGCCCAGCACTGCGAAGGGCCAGAACTGTTCTGGCCAAGCTGTCCCACGGGGTGCTACCCACACCCACCAGCAGTGAGAAGTGGCTCTTGATGTAACCAAGAAGAAGCAGAGGCTGGTCCCACATGCAAATCCAAGCTCTCAGGCAAGCTGAAGAAGAGCTGTACAACATTTAAAAAAAAAACAAACCAAAACAAAAAAACACAAACAAACAACCATTTGGTCTTTTGCATCCTGATTGTATAGTCCCATTAGAAAGGTCCCTACAAATAATTTGAGAGCTGTGGGTTGTTCAGCAATGGAAAGGAAACAAGGAAAATCTTGAAGGCACTGCACTCCAGAGCAGAGGAAGGAGTTCCCAGGAGTTCTCGATCAGTATTCGTGCTCAGTCCTTTCCCTCAAGGGAGACAAATGTGACACATTGGAAAATATTTATAAGTATGTTGCATGCCCCTGTACGTCAGATCTGGGTTGTTAGGAAAAACAATCAAGAAAGACAAACAACAACCACACTCAGTTTAAATCAGCATGAACAGATGAGCCTTTACTGTCTTTGGTATCTGACAATGCTGGGAGGAGAGAGGGAGAGAGAAAGAAAGGAAGAAGGAAAAAAAGAAGAAAGAAAGAAAACATTGTAAAAAGCTTGTATTAACAGAGGAAGAATCTTGTATGATAAAAAGAGGGTGATCAGCACATGTAGGCAATTTGACAGACTTGAAAACCACACAGAAAAGGGCAAATCATTAGTGCTGTTTCCACACTTAGACAGACTGAAGCCCTGTCCTGACTGAGAATTAGACATCCTCTAGCTAACACAGGGCTTAAACAACAGCTGACACCAACTGGACTACAGAGATGCCCCATACTGCAAAAGTGTAACCTGAGGCTTCGTTCTGAGCCAGGGAGTGGCTATTTCTCTAACGTGTGGGCAGGAACATGTTTCTAGCGGCATCAGCTAAGCCTTTGCTCTGACATGGAAAAATTGACTATACTAACACTTATCTTTTGCAGATTGTAGCCAGAGGAAAATATACTCAGCTGACAAATAAACAGTTCATTCTCTTTCTCGCCATGAGTATTTAGCAGAGAGAGAAAGCATTGTGTATACGCAACACAAACATTCGCTCTTGTGAAATGCTATTGTTCTCAAAAGCCCAAGAGTGTTTAGAGAACTGTGTTTGTATTCTTACACCCTTTGTACATATGTGACATTTCCTGCTTTTGCAATGTAATAGCAGTATGAGGAAGTATCGAGAACACTGCAAGAAAAGTTGTGTCCTCACATTACCTCAAAACTCATGAGAATTTCCATGCTAATAATCTGAGAGAGCAAAAGGTTGATAAACTTGAAAACTCTGATGACGGAACAGCTTATTTTTCCACATAAAATGTTACCAATAATTCAGAAAGATAACATATTGAACTGAAAAATATTTGGCCACCCGCCTCCTTCTCACTGCCTGCTCCCTCCCCATCCAGCAAACAGTTAGGGCAGTGTCCCAGGACTGAACCACAAACTCAGAGGAGGGTCATGCACAGCACCACATTGCACAGACATACTTCTTCAGTTTCCTTGTCTCCAGATTCTCTTATTCCTGTACTCATCAGCAATGCAGGAAGTGGGAGAGAAGAAGTAAGTATTACAGCAACAATAAAAATATATCAAGCATCAGTTAACCACTGACGGTGGTAGAAAGCTGGTAACAAGAGAGGTACCTGAAGCTAAAGATAGGCAAGTGCCTTTACCAAGGACCATACTAGGTATCTGAGAGAGAAGCTAAAAGTGACGAGGATTTGTTCGATGGCACGTGTGGAAGGCAGCTCTTTCCTCTTACAGTGCAGCACTGCACAAGAGGACTGCACACCCTGCCTGGGGAGCCACTGCTCTGGTGCACGGGAGAACTGGAAGAGCAGCACCCAAAGGACAGTTCATGTTAACACCGCAAAGCCGGCAAAATGTGGCTTCTCCTGTGTGTTTTTTCCTAACGTTATTTTGATGTGCAGCCACACATACAACGATTCAGTTTCAAACTAATCTAAATGATCTCATTTATGGCAGCCCTGCAAGTTTTAAGAGTGCATGTTTCCCCTTGTCCTTGCTTGTAAAACTGTAACCCTTCCATTTCCAGGGTTTGTTTCCTTTACCAGCCTGATGTCTTTTCTTCAAGTTAAAGGGAATCACTAGGCCCTTTGAAATCTTTTCTGCCTTAAGAGCAAGAAATTCTTTACCCAAAACTCATATATCTATTGATTTACAATCTGAACAAGGGTACTCCTCTGAAAGCTAATTAGTTGCAGATTATTTAGTCTTAAAAAATATAACATAAGAACCTCATGGTTTGGGGGTGCAAGTTAGATTGCTGGATAAGGCGATTTATAATTGGCTGTTCCAAAAATCTCCATTCCAGTATGCCTTTGGGATATCTGAAGCATTTCTTGGTCAGAGTTGAAACACTGTTCTGATCCAATACAGTACTTTCTGTGGCTCTAGATTCTTATTCATGCTGCCAAACAACCATATTTTTGGTATTTATTGCACAAAATCAATAGTAATGTAAAGCTATTCCATAAAATCTCATCCTTCACATAACCATCTTGAAAACATCTTTTGTCTCATAATACAGCATTTGGCAAATAAAGTAATATTTTTTTTAAAAAAATTATACCTCACATTTATCTTAACAAGAATAGGTAAGCTGTTCTTTAAATTACCTG
Source organism: Antrostomus carolinensis (assembly GCF_000700745.2). NCBI lineage: Eukaryota > Metazoa > Chordata > Aves > Caprimulgiformes > Caprimulgidae > Antrostomus > Antrostomus carolinensis. The sequence goes on along the minus strand of NW_010331273.1, from coordinate 295 downwards.
ATCTGAAGTTTCCTTTATCTGAGCCATACTTAGGGCATATAGAACATTCAGAGTTTCTCTTAATCCAGTCTCATTTACAAACACAATATTAACATTTCTCAATTCCTATATTGACTTAACAATCAGATAAGTTTTTTATTTAGATCAAAAAAAAAAAGAAATATTTTTGTTGCAAGCTCAAAATACATTTCCCTCCTGAGTTCAAGGAACACAATCCTTTGGGTAGTTTGTAATAGACCAGTGTTGATAGATGTGAAATTATCGTAGAATCATAGAATCACAGAAAGGTTTGGGT
>NW_010331272.1:0-5013 GCF_000700745.2 Antrostomus carolinensis | reverse complement strand
AAAACCTTGCCATGCAAACCCAATACAAAATCCCAGTTCAGCAATTTAACCACAGGGCTATCTGATGCCCTAGTCCATAGACCACACCATTGCTGATGGGATAGTCTCACTGGTCATTCCTGCCTTCTTGCTGTGCCAGCATTAAGCCAGGTAAGGAACTACTGGACTGGGGAATAGTTAAAAGTTTAACAAAATTTGTAGAATTTATGGAACTACAGGAAAGGAGAAAAATATAACACCATTAGGCAGTCTGCCAACTTGCAATTCAAGAGAAAACTGTTGGAGATGCATAAAGAAGTTTATTATTTCAATGGAAGCTTAGCCAACATTACAGAAAAAAAACATGACTGCATTTCCTAGAGGAGTGTAGTATGGAAGAGCAACTGCTCACTGAAGAACAGTCAAGATTATGACTTAAGAAGATAATATGCAGCTGCAGATTCTCATCTCTTTAGAGAGACCCTTAGCTTTGAAATGCAGAGAACTGTGGGATTCAAGTCAGTTATTAATAAAACTTAGTAAATTATCTGGGAAGGAGTGTTTTTTATTCTGCCTTCATTAGAAATCTGTTGTTGAAAATTAAATCAGTGATTTAAATCCTTCTACATATGAACAGTCTGGTTTTAAATCCAGGACAACAGATTGCAGCCAACACTGTCGAATTGGACCTGCTTATATTAAATGCTTAGTCATATAAATAACACTTCAAGAATTAAATACTTAACCCATAGCACTTTGTGTTTTCTGTCTTCTTAATGGCATTGCTAGTCTGTAATACCATTAACTATTCATCAAGAGCCAGCCCTTTTTCCAAGCTTCGCTCTTTCTAACTGTGGAGCTATAAAAGCAGATGCAGAAACATGCGAACACCCACTGAGGCAATAATCCAGAGTAAAAGCGGGATTGAGGGTCTTGCACTAAAATCCTAGCTTTTTCCTTCCTGGCCTTCATAGTTCAAGGGAAGGAAGAAAGAAGACTTTAATCTGTATTTGTTTCTGTTAGCACAGGTAAGGGCAGACCCAGGGCACCTCAGCCTACATGTTTACTGGAGCCATATGTGGTATCACAGAACAGTAATCTGCTCTGGGTGCTCCTTTCTTCACCCACTGAGCAGAAATTTGGCACAGTGAAGAGCCTGACCTATGAATCTTACAGTAATAACTGTGTAGCTTTTAATTTTCGTAATGATTGGATTGATACTGAAAGTCAGCGATCTGGAATCAAGGGTGTTTTGTCTTTTTCTTTCGTTTTCTTAGCATGTATAATTTTACTACAGTTGGAAAAATGTTCATTTTTGGTTAATTCCTGTTTTCTTTTAATCTTCTGTGTGTGCCAGTAAAAATAAGCAGTGCTTGTGCTTTCAGATGGGAAGAAAAAATAAATAGACACAAATTACAAATTACAGCGTCCTCAGTTTCCCCTCTACCCTTTGATATTTTGCCAGTGGTTTTCCTAAGAAACAGGCAAGCTAATGTCACATGTCAGCAACCTCTGTGAGCAGATGGGGAGAACTTTTGATCTTCTGTTCAAGGCCTGGACAAAAGAGGTCTAGGTGAGCTCTGCAAGGCTTTCTGCAATGTAAAGACATTGGCGTTGTGGCTGCATTGACCGTAAGTTTATGCCTGTATCTTGCTTCCCTGTGAGTGCTCGGAGAACTGTGTTTGGCTTTGTGTCAGCCTCCTTGCATCCCCTTCCTGTTTCCTAACCTTGCATACAGTGGAAATGAAGCCCCTTCTGAAGAGTTAGTCCATCTCTGCTTAGAAGAGGGACACAAGACCCATTTTTCCCTTTTTTTCTTAAGTTTAAATTAATTTTATTTTTTTTAGCCTTTTAGCTTCTTTTGCCAGAACAGAAAGAAGATTTGACTGGATTTTTTAAGGTTTTCGTTACTTTTCTTTTTAGCTTACTCTTTGTAGCTGTACTTCCTGCTGTTAATTTCATTTCTTCAATGGACCAACAGCTCTTTGTCTTATATGAAATGAGGCTACTGCATGTGATTAGACTGTTCAAAGGGAACATGGATCCCTGGTTAATATTAGATATTGCAATGGTTTTATTATTCTTTTTCACTATGGCTTACCAATGTAAGTACTTCTTTAGCACAAGAGATTTCCCACAGCGACTACGAGAATGTTATACTGAGATGCTGCAAATAATTCAGTAGTCCCACTATCCCTTACCTTTTCAATGGCACACCTGAAGGTAGGCCACACAATTACCTAGACTACTTTTGCTATTGCTTGTTTGGCTTTTTGGAAAGAGAATAGATTTTGGAAGGTGTCTTTGCAACTCTTCCTTTTATGATTGAACTAAAATAATTTTATTCACAGCTATGTAACAGTTAAGCCCTCTTTCAAAGATGTTAATAGAGAGGACAGCACGAGTCAGCAAAGGTTCTGGACTCCCCTGATGTCCCAGTCGAGCATCTGTTCTGCACGTTTTAGCTGTGAATTTAGCTTTTGACGAGAGACATACAGTGTCTCACACTGTGACTGCGATGTTGTTTAAACAGTATCTCCAGGATACTTTATACTCTGCTCCAACTTGATTTGTTTGCACCTAATTTCTTTGATTTTAGATTACAGACTTCTTTGTTCAGGGAATGTCATCTTGTTCTGTACGTACTTGGAGCCTGACAGTTAACCCACAGACTAGACCTGCTAGATTTTTAACACTTTCAATAAACTGTAACAAGCAGAAGTTCAGGAGAAGCTGCGTTTTTCCTTCTCCCACGTTGTATTAATCAGGCGGTTTTCAACACTAACAGTGTTATCATCTGTGTTTCTTGGTGCTGCTTTCAGCTTGTCCCTCTTAGTGCTGAAATGAGCGTTGCCTTCAAAGATAGGCACAGAGTTCCCTTTAAGTAATTTTTTTATGACAATGATCTATGCATTAAATTTAAAGAAGATTTAATTTCTACTGAAATTCAGGGGCATTTTGGCACCTATCCACAACAGAAGCATTGAAAAATTCAAGTCTACAAGCATAAACCAAGTACACTGATCACTAACCTAACTCCCTTGGCTACTTCCTCGTCCTCTTCTTCTTGATTTTGCCCAGAGTTCATGATCTAGTCATTTGCTTTTACTTGTATTTGCATTTTCAAAGGAGGCATATTTCCCTTGACTGAACTGTAATGTTTAACCATGCAGGCTTTGTTACTTTATGGGTTTTTGTTTCTTTTTTGTGGCATGGACTATGCACACATAGCTCTGCTTCTCCTAAGATATTTTCAAACACCCTCTGTATCAAATCCATTAACTTTAATTTCCTAAACTTCTCCTTCAGGCTGTTAATAACTAACTTTCTATTTTTTTTTAATCACTTTTCTTGAAGCTGTGTGCCCTGGTCATATCCTTGGTTTGGTCCCCTTGTGAGGATTTGGAACTTAATTACTGTATGTTATGGTCACTGCCAGCAGCTTAGTCAATTGCTTCCTGAAACAATTCAGTGCCAAGTCAAGTATCAACTCATAAATTCTTGTGCGCATGTATAATAGCAAGACACAATTTTTCCATATTTTGTCCTCCTAAGATATTATTTATGCAATATTTGTGTTGTTGAAATTTCACATCATTATTGTCTGACTGGGCTGTGTTGCCTTCCATTATTTCTAGCTGAAATTCTTAGCTGAATTTCATCCCTCTCAAACCAGGACAAAGATTTTATGCTGGCCCTAGTTAGGTAGCCAGAGTTTCCCATTTGTACTGTTCCCTCCTGAGTTTTTATGGCATATTGTGAATGAAACTGGGAATATACTGATCTCTGACAAACTGGGTGAAACCAGGAGAACAGTTCTTGTCTCTAAAATCTTTAGCAGAGCAAAAGCTGCTTTAATTTACTTTAGTGTGGTGGTTTTACCCACAGGTAGACCATGCAGTCCTGCACTCACTCCCCCCACCCAGTGAGATGGGATGGGAATCACAACAAAGGGGCATTTAGATTAGAATGATGATAGGGAGAGCTCAATCACCTGTTATGGTCACAGGCAAAACAGACTCAACCTGGGGAAGAAAAATCAATTTAATTTGTTACCAATCATCTGAGTATCACAGTGAGACATAACAACCATATCTTACAACACCTTCCTCCCACCCCTCCCTTCTTCCCAGGCTCAAATCACTTTGCTCCTGATTTCTCTACCTTCCCTCCCCTGCAGTGGCACAGGGGACAGGGAATGGGAGGTTGCAGTCAGTTCACCTATGCTGCTCTTCTGGACATGAAGTCCTTCCTGTGGGCTGCAAAAAAAGAGTCCAGGAACAAAATATTCCAACGTGGGTTTCCCACGGAGTCATGGACCTCTTTGGGCACAGCTTCCAGCTCCAGCATGGGGACATCCATGGGCTGCAGACAGGCCTCCATTTGGTGTTTATGTGGAATCAAAACAGAGTTTCAGCTCCACTCTCTCAGTACTGACAGAAGTATGACAAAAAGCAATATGCTCAAAATTTCCAGACAAACATGTTTTAGATGCAACTCTGGTTAAGAAGTGCTGATGCAATGGTCACCTAACTTTTAATCTTTTGAGGTACAGCCAATATGAGTTGAAATAAGAGTTGGGAAGATATGAGAGCAATAACATATCTCTCATCCTTAGATGCCTTCTTGTCCTGTAATATTACTAGACTAACCATACGTTTCTGGAGCTTGTAATTGCTAGTTGCACAGCTAACAAGAAATAGCTGTATAACCTAGTTCTGATCAAGGAACAAAGCTTTCCAAAAGATTAATTCACACATGATGCAGCACGCATTGAAGAAAGAAGCTTTTGTAATAATTTGCTCCTTACTAAAGAGTAAGAGTGTACAGAGTGGAAAAAGTACAATAGACAATTGCAACAGCAGCATAGATTCAAGCAAGCCTAGTGACAATAGTGTCACAGTCTGATGTTCTAATAATTAAAGATGTAGAGCTGCAGAGAAACTATTTAAAAATGATGGTCTGCTATTGTGTGTAGAACACAAAGAGGAGTGTGTTGAACAGAAGGATCCAGCTCCGAAGAGAAGGACTTGG
>NW_010331271.1:0-256 GCF_000700745.2 Antrostomus carolinensis | reverse complement strand
GGGTCATAAAAATCCATTTCTCAGGTCTGCAGGAGGCACTGAAATTCCAAAGATTTTTCCTTAGAAGTGAATAGACAATGGGGTGTCAGAAATCAGCACAGCCTGGCTTACAGACAGCATCACTGTGGCTTTTGCAGGCTCATCAGGGTTGGTCTGATGGCGCCAGCAGAGCCTGCCCACTACCTGGGCAGTGCCGTGGGGCTGGCAGGTATCTGCAGGGCAGACCTGAGCACACAGTGCTACCTGGAAAGGAAGG
>NW_010331270.1:521-3519 GCF_000700745.2 Antrostomus carolinensis | reverse complement strand
CACCCAATGGTGACCCCAGCACCCTGAGGGTCCCATCACCACCCCAAGGGTCCCACCACCACCCAATGGTGACCCCAGCACCCTGAGGGTCCCATCACCACCCCAAGGGTCCCACCACCACCCAATGGTGACCCCAGCACCATGAGGGTCCCATCACCACCCCAAGGGTCCCAGCACCACCCACTGGAGACCCCCGCACCCTCCGGGCCCCATCCCCTCCATCACCCCCCCAAAGTTCCCACCACCACCCAATGGTGACCCCAGCACCATGAGGGTCCCATCACCACCCTGAGGTCCCTCAACACCACCCTGAGGGTCCCACCACCACCCTGAGGGTCCCATCACCACCCTGAGGGTCCCACCACCACCCTGAGGGTCCCACCACCACCCACCAGAGGTTCCTCCAGCACCCACCCGTGGTGTGATGGGCCACAGCCTTGGCCAACATGGTCTTGCCACAGCCAGGAGGTCCGTACATGAGGACACCCCGTGGGGGGTCAATACCAATCTGGGTGGGGAGAAGACACCCATGGGTGACATCAGAGGTCACCAAGGGTCCCATGTCCCACCACCCCGAGGTGTCACACGTGGTCCCACCTGCTTGTAGAGCTCGAAGTGGGTGAGGGGCAGCTCCACGGCCTCCCGCACCTCCTGCTTCTGGATGTCCATGCCCCCGATGTCGGCGTACATCACGTCCGGCTTCTGGTCTGCAATGGACCCACCAGGGCCACCAAGGTGGTCACACACCTTGGAAGGTGCTGAGGTGCAACCTTGGTCATCATAGGAGAGCTCCAACCAGAGCAAGGTCAGCTGGGATCTTCTCCAGGGGATGGTTGGGTAACACCAAGGATGGAGACCCACCACCCCACTCCATTCAAGGGGAAACATCAAGGATGGAGACCCACTACCCCACTCCATTCAAGGGGCAACATCAAGGATGGAGACCCACCACCCCATCCAAGCTTCCATCCTTAATAGGACAAGGGCAGAAGATTCCTGGTCCAACCTCATCTCCAGAACATCTCCAACCACAGTAGATCCCTTGGGATCTTCTCCAGGGGATGGTTGAGGAGCTCCAAGGATGGAGACCCACCACCCATGGTCTTGGTTACAAACCCTGGGGACAGCAGGTCCCTGGTCCAACATCTCCCTCAAAAACTTCTCCAACCAGGGTGAGGAGCTCAGGATCTAACCCAGGTGAGGGATGGAGACCCACCACGTCTCAAGGTGGACCTGGACCACTTCCTGTTGCTCTCCACCACCTGGGTCCAGCTCTGGAGGTTCCTCTGAAGAGGAGCTCCAACCTGCAGCATGGTGGCATCTCCCCAACTTGGTGGAACCCATGAACCTGCTGAGAAGGCCCCTGGTCCCACCATGGACACTGATCAGGATCAGCTCTGGGAGATGAGATCTTTGGTCTCCAACATCTCCACCACATCTTTCTTCTCATGACCATCTCCAACTGCTTATGTCCATCCCCAGGCCCTCAACTGACTTCAACCCCCTCATGGCCACCTCCAACCTTCCATCTCCATCCCCACGTCCTCACCACACCTTTCTTCTCACAACCATCTCCAACTGCTCATCTCCATCTCCATGTCCTCACCACACCCATCCCCTTGTGGCCACCCCCAACCTTCAACCTTCCATCTCCATCCCCATGTCATCAGCTCTGGGAGATGAGATCTTTGGTCTCCAACATCTCCACCACATCTTTCTTCTCATGACCATCTCCAACTGCTCATGTCCATCCCCAGGTCCTCAACTGACTTCAACCCCCTCATGGCCACCTCCAACCTTCCATCTCCACGTCCCCACCACACCCATCTCCTTGTGGCCACCTTCAACCTTCCATCTCCATCCCTACATCCCCACCACGTATCTTCTAACCATCTCCAACTGCTCACGTCCATCCCCATGTCCCCACCACACCTGTCTCCCTGGAGGCATCTCCAACTCTTCATGCCCATCCCCACGTCCCCACCACCAACATCTCCTTGTGGCCACCCTCAAGCTTCCATCTCCATCTCCACATCCCCACCATGTATCTTCTAACCATCTCCAACAGCTCATCTCCATCTCCAGGTCCTCAACTCACTTCAACCTCCTCATGGCCACCTTCAAGCTTCCACCTCCATCCTCATGTCCCCACCACACCTGTCTCCCTAGAGGCATCTCCAACTCTTCACCTCCATCCCCACGTCCTCACCATATATCTTCTAACCATCTCCAACTGCTCATGTCCATCCCCAGGTCCTCAACTCACTTCAACCCCCTCATGGCCACCTCCAAGCTTCCACCTCCATCCTCATGTCCCCACCATACCTGTCTCCCTAGAGGCATCTCCAACTCTTCACCTCCATCCCCATGTCCCCACCACCAACATCTCCTCAACCTGGTAACACCCATCAACCTACTACAAACACCCTTGGGTCCCACCACCCAACAGCATGGGACATCCTTGGAGATAACCCAAAGGCCAAGGTGGTGACCCCCAAGGTGGTGGTGACCCCCCAAGGTGGTGGTGACCCCCCAAGGTGGTGGTGACCCACCTGAGGTCAACATCATGATGCTGCTGTCGGCCTCGGGTGGGAGAACGTCCACCAGGGCGTTGCTGTGCTTGTGCAGGGCCACCGAGGCGTTGGGCTTCAGCAGCTCCCGGTCGATGGTGCTCAAGATCCTCACGTAGTAGTTGGAACCTGGAGGAGAACAAGGACAAGGTGGTCTCCAGGTGTCATCTCCACCAGGGTTGTCCCCAAACCCACTGTGTCCTCATGATCTCTGTCCCTCGTGGTCATCTGAAAGATTCTGTGTCCATCCTCACGTCCACCTTTCTTCTCATGGCCATCTCCAAGCTTCCATCTCCATCCCCACGTCCTCATCACACCTGTCTCCCTGGAGGCATCTCCAACTCTTCATGCCCATCCCCACGTCCCCACCACCAACATCTCCTTGTGGCCACCTTCAACCTTCCATCTCCATCTCCACATCCCCACCA
>NW_010331270.1:0-302 GCF_000700745.2 Antrostomus carolinensis | reverse complement strand
CCGCATGGCCACCTCCACCCTCCTCTGTGTCCATCCTCACGTCCCCACCACACCTTTCTTCTCACAACCATCTCCAACTGCTCATCTCCATCTCCACGTCCCCACCACACCCGTCTCTTTGTGGCCACCCTCAAGCTTCCATGTCCATCCCCACGTCCCCACCACATCTAACCATGCCATGGCCATCTCCAATTCTCCATGCTCATCCCTATGACCTCACCACATCCAACCACCCTTCATCCTCCTCCAACTCTCCACATCCATCCCCACCACATCCAACCACCCCATGGCCACCTCCAACC
>NW_010331269.1:0-19790 GCF_000700745.2 Antrostomus carolinensis | reverse complement strand
GCAGGAAGCGTTTGGCTTGTTCTGGAGGAGCTGCTGTGTGGAGGACATGCCCTAAAGCACCGTTCCCTTCCCGAAACAGAGGCGTTCTTCGGCTTTTTGCCTTTAATTTTTTAAGCGAGAAGGAATGTTCCCTGTTTTTTCTCTCCCCCATTATATATTGGTTTTGTTTGTAGCTAAATTACAATTTAGAGATGAACCAGTTGGTGAAGTCAATAATTCTCTGGAAGTGTTGCTTATCTGTGAGCAAACAAAGGGCGGTCTTGTTGCCAGTAAATATATTCAATTATTTGAACGAACAGTTGTTTGAGGAAAAAACAAACCAAACAAAATTAAATTGGACTTTTCAGGCAGAAAAACATGAATGAAAGTTGCAAGCTCCTCTTGGCCGCTTTACTAGGTGGCTGAAGAGTTATGAGTCATACGGTGAGGATGAGACTGTGGATTCAGCTAAAACCTTCCCAGTGAACTGCAAACACTGGCAGTGATTGAAATCACGGTATTTAATCAAAGAGGGAGGAATATGTATGAATAAAATAGAATATTATCAAAATAGTTTTTGTTTGTATTCCCCCCCCTCCCCCAAATATTAGGCAAGAAAGCTAAAGACATCAGGGAGAATTATTTTATGATAACAGGAAAAAAGAGACTTAAGTGTAAGTAAAAATTGTAACGAGTCCAGTAAGGATGACTTAATAGTAGTTGTTAATGGTTTACTAAAGGTGCTACCTATTTTTGTTATGTATTTAACAAAATTAGATTAATTTTACTGTGCAAAGCAGACAATTAAATCCTCTGTAGGTCTCCTATTTATAAGGTTAGCAATGGTACTTTTGCATAACTGGCTGTTTGTAGCACTCAAAGCTTTAATTGAGGAAATCTCTGTGTTTTAGTGACATATATATACTCTGACCATCACAAACATTACAGTTTCCCCAGTATTCCACAGCTTGGTTAGTCTGGTGGTGGCCATTAAATAATGGAAAAGCTGACAGGTGACCAAATATTTATGTAATTAATGAGAATGGCTTTAATTGCATCTTTATCTTGTTTAAAGCCACAGGTTCCTTTGATGCCACAGTGACTTCTTTCCTACCAGAAATTAGAGGCTTGATTGATTAACACCAATATAAAAGACTTCTGCAAGGGCTTTGACTTTGGGATATTTCTGTTCTCCCTCACCCCCCAAAAATAAAATATTGCCATGTCATGAATGAAGTTTTTACGTAGCCACACGTCAAGTTTTGAAGTGAACGTGTTTGTGTTGTTGCAGAGGGGAAGGGTAATGGCAAAGCATGCAGGAGAATCACTTTGTTGAGGTGGATTTTGAAATACTAATACAGTTCTAATTTAAATGGCTTATAATGGATATTGGGGAGGAAAAAAAACCAGATTGGTTTGAACAGGTAAATACAATTAATTTTGTAGTCTCAGTGCAAGATGTTTTTGCTCACCCTGGATTTTGACTGATTTTACTTGTCAAAGACAAGATTGAGAGGCTTCTTTATTTCAATATGTAACTATGTCCATGTTACACTGTTCTTACCAATTTCTGAACTACACTGAAAAAAAACCCCCAAAATCTGTAACTGGAAACTTAATTTTGGTGTCCTCATTTGGGGTATTCAGGTGTTAATCACAGCTATTAACACCTAATTAACTGTTAGAACAAGCTACCAGAGGAAGTGGTAGGGTATCTTAGGTGGTATCTTTTGTGGAGTTTATTTAAAGCATAACTGATAATTCAACAAGAAAAAAGGTTTATTATCTGGAGTTCAGGTTGGACTGAATGAGGCAATAGTTTATTTTAAATTCTGTGAATCTTTGAATGACACAGTCACTCCCTGTATTACTGCTCTGCACGTTGCTGATGCTTTGCTGCACATTTTTATTCATATAAATACACTGAACTGTCTTGCTGTCGGTACCAGTTGTACCTTCCAGAAGGGCTTTATAACTGTAAAAATAAATAGGGGAGCAAACTGTATTTGGCGGCACCTCCATCACAAGTTAGCAGGCTCCATCAGTTAGCTTTTGTTGTCTCCTTGCACCAGGATCAACCTAAATGATTTCTGAGGACAGTTTTAGACCTGTATCCTACAGGTTTTTTAATACTGCATTTGCAATAGTGCTTCATGGTGCAGGATATGATTCTTTTAACTTCCTGAAATAGCAACGTCACCTGTAATGCCATGGCAAGAGCTTGGATATGGTCTTTGTTAGAACAAGCTTGCAGCACTTATTCCCAGGTCTGTCATCCTTTGTATTTTTCCTGTGTCTGTCTTTGTTTCTGGTCACTGAGTTTGTTATTTAAACAACTTAAAGTGAAAAGTAACTTTGTAATATTCAAACTGTATAGCTTCTGGAGCTTATTGTTTGAGCTTTCAGTAGTATGGAAACAGTGGAAAAGATAAGGTAGGGACTGACCATCCAGATGAAGTGATTTAAATCATAATAACTAGCCTGTGCTACTGGAATTCTTACTGCAGGTGGAGTGGGGTCACGCTGGGATCTTTCAGTGTTTACCATGGTGTAGGTCTACAGCTTGACCTGCTTTACAAAATTGCTTAATTGCTGACAGTTCTCCAAGCGTGCAGGAAAGTAGTTCATGACTTACACAGCTGTGATGAAGACGTTTAATCATTTTAAGTGCAGCTCTAAAAAGGACAGCTAACTAACTTTCAAACTCTGCGTTTATTTCACGAGAATGCAATGTGTCATGTAGTGGTCAGTATTTATCCTTGTTTCTTTTGCTGCTCTTCTGCAATCAAATGTAATGATTTTCTGTTTATAGTTGCTGCTATTTAAGTCGAAGATTAAATCAGCTATCAAGCCATGATCCGTTGTGGAAAAGACACTGCAAGAAGTACTGGCTTATTTCAGAGTAAGTGTGGTTGTTTTAAGCTTTTTTTTTCTATGAAAACAAGGCTTAATGTTATTGTGCCATCTGTTTATGTCCACATTACTTGTACTAACTCTAAGATTGAATTTGTATTCATTAGCTTCTCACCAGCTTCAAACTGATGAAAGTTTAGAGGTATCAAAAATGTTAATTTCCTAAAGAAGCTTCATGACTGTACAAGGGTTTAAAAGTTTTATGGATGGGTAGAAAAGAGGTGCCCTGTTAACGCCTAGGCTGAAGGAAAAGTTGCAGCTGGACCTTATCAAACACCAAATATTCTATGGAGGAAAGTAGTATTGAGTGTTGTAATTATGAGGGGGACAACTGGGTGGTTGTGTCAAGGGCAGCCATGACTGGAAGCACAGAATAGTTGAGGTTGGAAGAGACCTTTTGAGATCCTTGAGTCCAACTCCCCTGCTCACTCAGGGTCACCTAGAGCAGGTTGTCCAGGACTATGTCCAGTGTCCTGTTAGTGGGCACCATTGAGAAGAGTCTGGCTCCATCTTTACTCCTTCCCATCACGTAATTGTATGAATAAATAAGATCTCCCTGAGCCTTCCCCACCAAGAAGAGTTCCAGCTCCCTCAACTTCTGCTCTTGGAAGCTCTTTGGTTTGATGTTAGTTTATTGAACTTCCCAGATTAAACTCAATCTATGTTTTTTGCCCCTCAACTCTTGTTCAAGAAGCAAGGTTCTTCTCTCCTTTTTAGAACTAAAGAGATATTTAACATGATGTGAAGACTTCTCAATTGTTGCATTTTTATTTAGGTGTATGAACTTGTACTAAATCTTTTAGATTCATCGTGCTGATTGGCGTTTGAGGAGCTGGAATATATCATAACACAAAGATGCAAGGGCTGCTACAATTTGGAGACAAGCATCCTTTGTCAGATGTTAGTCAGCACTTTTTTGACAGCCTGTCTTCCCATAGTCTGCTATCGTGTCTATGAGGAGAACTGAATGGGCAGTAATTCCTGAAGAAACTGACTTTCCAGATCAGTGCACAGAGTTCTCATTTAACTCTCTGGTTTGTTCCTTAATGCTTCTTATTGGATAAATAAAAGTGTTTGTGACTAATGCAGTAGATCAAAAAATATGATGAATTTTTGTAAGGTTTTCTCTGTATGTACATGAAATGTGATCTGAATTAGCTATTCACTAGTTCTAAGATTTAATAGTAGACAGCACTCTGTTTAGTGTGCTATACTTTTTCTAAAAGTTTAGAAAATTTAGAAAAAGCAATACTTTTTCTAAATTTTTCCCTGTTACTAAGTACCCCAAATGTTTCCTGATTCTTTTCCAAGTTGCTGTTGAATAGATGCTGGAATTGGTTGAGTTTGTGTAGCTTCATACAGCTCAAAGTGTTCCTGGCTTATTATTATGCATACTGTTTCTGCCAAATAATAAATATTAACTTCTTGCTTTTAGAAGTCAAGCTTTTTAGGCTGGTATTTTAAACTTTATTTTCTTAATTTCCACTTAGAGAGGAAAAAAGTAAACGAAATCAGAGCTGGAAATCCATCTTCATCAGTACCTACTCTGACTTGGGAAGATACATCCACTACTACGCTACCTTGAAAAAAGCCTGGGATGACCTAGAGAAATATTTAGGACAGCGATGTCCTCGGATGATTGGTTCTTTGAAAGGTAGGGTGTAGGACCTGCTTTCTCTAGTAGATTGGCTGACACAACACTGTCTGTTAATGTTTCATCCTGCTTTCATCCTAGGTGTGTGCCTCAATTACCACAGCCTCGAAAGCCAAGTAGATGTGCTTTTCCTTCCCCTCCAGTAAATAAGTAAATCAAACCACATGCATAGTCCTTACCCAGTTACTAGTGATGCACAGATTCTCTGAAAATTTCAGCAAAGAAATCAAGATTATTTTTTTCTAGTGATCTTCTTTATCTCTGGATAATCAGAAAATTAATATACTTTTACTGCTTTTGTCTTTGGTTGCTATGACTGATTTTTTTTCTGTTAATTTATTATTTATTTTAATGATCCCATTACTTCAAGGACCTGTTGGTGTGATTTTATTTATGAATTTTTTCTTAAGACCTAATTAAAACACTTTCACATGAAAACAAGCATTTTAAACTAAAGGCAAACAAAAAGTATTGGTTCTTTCTCTTCTGTAGGTCTTACTGTGTTCTTCTAATGAAGGTAAATTAGTGGCCAAACAAGAATATTTATTTTTTTCCTCCAAGGTTGTTTTCAAATTAAGTCTGTGTTTTAATACTTAAAGTACTTCCAGTATTCTGGTTCATAAGACATGGAGCAAGTTTGGACTTTTCTAGTATAGGGACAAAATAGCTCTTACATTTGCAGCTGCACTTTGGTCTTTTGTATGAAATTGACTGACCAAGACGTTTGTTTTAACATGATCTGTGAAATTAAGAGAAATCTATAGACAATGATCTGTTTCCTGTGTTCATCTTGCATGTTTCTTGGCTTGCTGGATAGTGCTGAATTTTTAAGTTTTACTAATTATTTGTGCATAACAGAACATGGTTAGAACTTAACACTTACTGTTTTCTGTAAAAAAATTTTTTAAATAAAAAATGGTTTTTACTTTGGAATTGTGCTGAAGGAATGCCTTTTTAGGAAAAAAACAAAAGGGTTATATGCAGCCTGAACTCTTGTGTATCACAGACCATAATACTTGATGTAGATATCCATACCTTGATTTCTGTAACTTCTATGCTGCTCTATTGAAAACAGAGACTTCACTGAGGTATCATTCTATGATTCTATACAGAACCACTGTCAGTCAAATATTTTTGTTAATAAAATGGAAAGTATCTGGAGAAACAGAGTATCTGTGGAAAGGAACAGATTTTACCACAGTAAAATTCAAAATTCTCCTAAGGAATTTGGTGCAATGAAGCTTCTCTTTCTCTCCAGAAAGACAAAAATAAATTTAAAATTATCAGTTTCCACACTTGTATAGTGATGGCAGGTTTTAGCAGGAGCTCTTCCATAACTTAAACCTTTTTAATACCATTTGTACAGGATCTTGTTTCAGTGAATTGTTAAATGATGCCATATAAATTAAATTGATAATGAATATGAGAACAGTCACCCAAAAAACCTTGATTGAAACAGCCCACACAGGCCACCCTGTTGATCTTTGATAGAAGTGGGGGTGTCTAAACCCCCTGAAGTGTGTGTGGAGGTGTAAGAGTAGTTATTCCCCACCCACTTCTGTTGATGATGATATGAAAATCCCCCTGTTACAATCCATTTATTGCTTCAAATTCCAGGTGGATGGTGACTGCAGCCAACATTTCTTTGTTACTGATTGGACTGGAAACTGAAAGAAGCAATCCTTAGTATGATGAAAGAATAAAATCAATATTGCCTAAAAGTTTCTGGGACTAGATCAGCTAATGACAGTATTGTGGGGAAAAGGCTCATTTCACTTTATAAATACTTTCTGCTTAAGTCAGGCCTGTTGAGATTTTGTTGGATGGAGACTGGTGCTGTATTAAGTAATCAGTTAATGTCATCAGCTTCCTTTCAGATTTATGGAGTATTCATTCTGTGCCACCTAGCATACAATAAAGTCACCAAATATTTACTTGAGTCCATCGTGTTCGTTTGATTAAGGCACTTACAAATTCCTTGCTTTGTAATTGAAATACTTGATTTTTAGTGATTCTGGCCACTAGTGTGAATTTAATCAGTGGAGATTCTTGACACCATGCGAGTAGACAGCTGCATCCCAAAGCTGAATTGAATTTGTCTTGCTTTTGTATATCTGTTGCTTCGCTTTCTCTGAGTTTTAAGTGGCAAAATACTTGGAAAAATGTATTTATTTAGTGATAAGGTAAAGTAATCCGTAGTGCTAAGGTTGCTGGGGCTACTTAAAATTCCCTTTGGTGGTTAAAAACAATCTATTACATCTAGAATGTAGCTAGTTTTTGCCTTATTTCTAGCCATGCAGCTCTGAGGGAGTAATATGAAATAAAATTTTAAAGGAGAAGTCTTAGCACAAATTCTAATATTCACCTTTGTCAGGACCAGCATGCTGGGCTTGATTTCCCCCTCTAAAACTGCCACTTCAAATATTCTAATTCTTTTTGTACCCAGAGAGCGTGCGGGAGGAAGATCTGGATGCTGTGGAAGCACAAATAGGTTGCAAACTCCCTGATGACTATCGATGTTCATTTCGCATTCATAATGGACAGAAGCTGGTTGTTCCTGGGTAAGGAGCGAAACCTACACACCAAGTTATTCCTTTTGTGTTTCTTTGATACTTTATTTATTAAAAAGGTAAAATATCTGCTGAACAGGATGGGTGAAGCATTAAATATATTGTAACTGAGTGACCATTTGAAGTGACATTTCTAGAATTGCCTGTCTTCTAGTCTCAGAAGTAATTACAAACACAGTGTAGATTTCTAATTACTCAAATTACACTTCAGTCCTTTTTCCTAGTGAAAAGCCTTTTTTTTTTTTTTAAAAATAAATAAAACTTCCAACTGCTAGACTTTTAATTGTAGCACTACAAGTTGCTCCCCTGAAGTTTTGCTTTGTATTACATAAATAAATGAGCCTCTTGCAGTCTTCAGGTTTAATTATTTAATAACTTTTTTCTTAAAAATGGTTAGGGAATAAATTTCAAACCAGGTAGTCATTTTAAGTAGAATGAAAATGTCAGTTCTGCAAATTTAAGTTTTCTCTGTAGAAGATTTTACAATTTTAAGCAGTTTTAGCAATTAAAAACTCCTTTTACATCAAAGTGAGAGGACAAATGGCCAAACATCGTTTCCTATCTTCCAGCTATAGAAAAAGTTTGCAGATCAGCACTTGATGAAGCACCTCAAACATCAGCAAAAGGTGGAAAGCTGAGGCAAATCATTGCAGTGTCTGTAGGAGGCAACACATTTGTGTTGCTCTACCAAAACTAGTAAAGAAGGTGCAGCTTCCTCCAATTCTAGTGTTGTATGTGCAGAAGGGATACGGGAAACAGTTTTATGCAACTATGAGGTTGACTTCTAGTTCTGTTTCTTTTCCAAAAGAGACTTTTCAGAGAGGATATAGGTGCCCTAGTTCTGTAGACTTTAAATGAAGCTCTGCAGCTTGTGTGCTTCCTGCTCTTCTTACTACTTTTTCGCTCCCACAAAGCCTCTACTGTGATGATGTGCCTGTGGAAGGGCTGCAGGAGCAGACCTGTGCCTCTGGGCATGTCTTTCAGCTTGAACAACTGCCAGTGGGCTGTGGTCCATTGCTGTGCCCTCAAAGCAAGGACCTGAGCCTTACACACAGGTTGACAAACCTTGTTGGTGGAACACTGACTGGGGAACTAGTTAGGTTTGACATGTGGGACCCTGGAGCAAGAAAGGCTGCCACACTGCCAGTGGAAGGTGTGGTCTTACTGTTGGGACCAGGCTTGGGACCAGGAGATGAATACTGGAGAGACCGAGTGTAGGCAGTGGAAGTCTATGCAGCAAGTTGGTGTGTTAGGTCAGAAATTGAGGAGTTGTCGTTGTTAGATCCTCCAGGTTTCTGTGTTTGGATGTTAATATCACTTGTTAAACTGTAGAACATACTAATTCCAGGCAAGGAATGGAACCTGTTACTCAAGATGGGAGCAGCTGATACCATGCTGACGTGTGGCAGCTTGCACCGTAGTCACTGCTTTCATAACACCAGTAAAAGCTTAGTGTCTGCAAGAGTTTACACCAGAGAACATCAGTGAAGGGCAGATTAGAAGGGAGTATGGGTGAGGAGGTGTGCATTACAGGTTTGGGTACTCCTCTTATTGCTGTAGTGTGTGCCCTTGTAGTTGATTACTTTAATCATATTACCCCTTTTTATCATTCTTCCATTGTCTGCTCCTTTATTACTTTAAGTGTAGGTTGCTCATTCTTTTTATTTTCACCCTAGCTATCATCTAGCCCAGCATTCATATCAGTGTTAACTTTAGCTTCTGATGCTCCCCTCCATTCCTAATCTGTTACATATTTCAGATTAGTGCTACTCTTTTCCATATATATAAATATATATATTATTTTCTTAGGTATAGAGAGGCTCCTCTTACTGTCTTCAATGTCACTTCCTTGTTGTTGAAAACAAACAAATTAAAAATCCCATCCTTTGCTGTGGTGCTTACAAAAAGCTGGAGGAAAAAAAAAAACAGACAGTTGATTGTCTTGCCATGTCACGCTGATGAATATTGTCTCATTCTTTCTGTGTGTGTCTGTCTGTCTGCCTTAGTTTTTATACTAAGATTATAATCTGTCTGATTTAATAATGATTTTGCTTGTTTACTTCTCAACCTTTTCTCCAAAGCATAGAGCACCTTGCTCACTGTGGTTTTCATTGATGACTGTTACGGTAGCAGCTTGGTATTCTAATTGAAAAATCATGGGTGCTTTGATAATACTGAAATAAACTTGCACAGAACTTGAGATACAGAGCACTGGTTATGGTTCTTTTATGCTACTACAGGAAGCTCTGTCAGCTGTAAACTACCTTTGAAGTAGTTGCAGACACTATGGGAATTACCAACACATTTTTAAATGGTACTTTGGGATGCACAAAACATACGAGGAAGTGTTTTATCTTAGAGCCATCAAGCCTTTCTTTGTGAAGGTTGGTGTTGTGAACTAAGAGCCTAGTTCAGCACTTGGATGTTAGAGTTGGTCTTCATCTAAGTCTAATATGTGTCTAGAGCACTGGTAGAGTCGATGCTTAGAAAAAGTTTAAAGCTGTCTTTGCATTGTGAGTTGTATTTTCTGATTATCTTTCCTTTTTTGTTGGTGTTGTCTGTTAAGTTTGATGGGAAGCATGGCACTGTCAAACCACTACCGCTCTGAAGACTTGTTGGATATCGACACAGCGGCTGGAGGTTTTCAGCAGAGGCTAGGTCTGAAACAATGCCTTCCTCTTACTTTTTGCATTCATACTGGCCTGAGTCAATACATGGCCCTGGAGAGTGTGGAGGGACGAAATAAATACGAGATCTTCTATCAATGTCCAGTAAGGAAGATGTTTCTACTTGTGAATGTACTTTTCTAATGATTAATGGTGTCCTTTGCATGTTACCAGATACCTGAAATATTTTACATAGCTGAAAGTGAATACTAAGAAATCATATTAGTTTCTTACTTGTCCCTGAGTTGCCATCTTTTATCAGTTTTTATCAAAGCACAGAAGTGGAATGGTTAGTAAGTGAAAGAAATTTACATAAAGTTGTTAATGGCTGCAGCAGTTTCTATAGGTTCATGATAGTGGACAACATTCATCCTTATTGGAAAGTATTCATTTAATTTGTTCAAACTATGGCAGATGTATACTCTTGACCCTGTTTCTGTAAAGAAGAAAAGCCTCTCCATTATGGAAGATCAGCACCTGTATACATCTCCTCCCCCAGATATGTTAAATAATAAATATTATTAACATGCAAACACATGTTACTATAATAAATGATACCCCCTGGTTTGTAAGAAGAACTTACTCTCCTTGGAGAGAGTCACAACCCAACTGGACATGATCCTGGGCAACCTGCTGTAGCTAGCCCTGCCTCAAGATCATCTCCAGAGGCCTCTTCCAACCTCAGCTGTTCTGTGCTTCTGTTATAAGGCAGTATTTTTAAGGGGTCTTGTTTCTTGAAGGATGCATTAAATCTGATTGTATATGCATGAGCCTTAGTGGAATGTTGAAGCTGTATGTTCAGTGATCCTGTGAGCACTCATGGGGATGGGCGTGTGTGTTTTATATGTTTAAATATCTGACTGGGAGTATAATGATACATTAAGCAGCCAGATTTTAGGTTTTGTGAATACAAGGAAAGTGTTCCCCATGTTCTATTTCAGGTGTTGAATGTTAACTTTGAAACTCTAATGGTCTCCTCCTAATACATCCATAATCTTCTGTCTCTTTTAGGACCAAATGGCTCTGAATCCTTCTGCTATTGATATGTTCATTACAGGTAACACTTTAGATAAAATATTCTGCAAAATGTTTTAATTGCACTGTTTAGAAAATGCATGTCAGTATGACTTGAACAAAGCAAGCCTTCTAAATTTTCTGTGCTACTTGTGAGACTCTAACCTGCTTTAAAACATCAGCGGTTATTTGAAGTGAGATGCATGTTTTCTCTGCTAAAGCTTGTCCTTCTGCGTGTCTTGTATACAAATCATTCAATGTACTAACCTGTCTAACAAGATGAACATAGCCATCATAGGGGTGATGTAAGCAGTTGTTAAATACAACACTCAAGTGGACAGAAAGACATCAGAAGTGATGAGTGACACCAGCATTTGTAGACCATGATTATAATGTGAAATACTTAGCTAAGTGATTCTTTGTTTGCTGTGTCATTTCTGGAGTAGGCATTCTTAACCCTTAGTTCTTGGTTGGTTTCTCCAAATGGTCATTGTTGGTAGGATGGACTGGAATATTGATGACTCATCCAAGTAAGTCTCAGAGTTTATTATAAAAATATTCAAAGCTTTAAACTGTTTCCTTGAAGTATTTATTGTAATGTTGTGCTTAGTGGTAAATTTGCCTGCCTGTCTTTATGAATGTTTTTCTTCTTTGGCATCTAGGTACATCTTACTTGGAATGGTTTACATCCTATGTAAACAAAGTTGTAACTGGTGGTTATCCTATCATCAGAGACCAGATTTTCAGGTATCGTGACTGGGATTTATCACCTCACTGCAAGGTTTCGATGCTTCTATTAGAAAGCTGACCTCTTTCCAAGTAATTCTGGGTATCTAATACAAAAGCTGATGGTGATGAGAGGAGAAAGCAGCTGGAACTTCCTGCAGATAGTGCAGAATGCTTAAAGAAACTTTTTTTTTTTTTTTTTTTTTTAACCAGAAACTTCAGAGTTTGTAACTTTGCATTAATGGGACCAGAATTTTGCACTATTAACTGATCTGAAGCTTAGCTAACAGTGTAATTATTCTGCTTCCCATGAGCGTGCTGCAGCTGCAGGACTGTCCTTCTTGAGTTACTAAGCAATTATTTCAGCAAACTAGGCTCTAAAGTAACACTGTTGAATATGTAAATTCAGGACCTTTCTGGTGTTTGAATCTTCATGCACCTTTTATTCCTTCTAATTATAAGCAAGAACCTTAATTCTGTCAAAATGAGATACTACAGAACCAAATTCCTGATCTGTAAATTAATTTGCTGTAGGAGATGCTAGTTTTTGGTTTTTAAATAGCATAATGACACACCTTTATTATATTAAACAAGTGTATCTTCCAAATTATACACCCAGCTTAATACAAGCGTTAATGGAGGTACAGAGATCCATAGCCTCATGAGTTTAGGTGATGGGGAAGTGGACATCATGAAGACACTGCGTACATCCTTTATTTAAATGCCAAATGACAAATTAAGAATTACTTTCAACCTAGTACCACAGTGCTCTTACTAGTAATTAGCTAATCACTTTACATGTTTAGTTTTCTGTATTGAATGTACAGAGCTATTCACAGAGCTGATGTTTTCCTTTCTGTAGGTATGTGCACGATAAAGAATGTGTTGCTACCACAGGAGATATTACTGTTTCTGTGTCCACATCTTTTCTCCCTGAACTCAGTTCTGTACATCCACCGCATTATTTCTTCACTTACAGAATCAGGTAAAAAACAATAACTGAATTAACTCTTTATAACACATGTAATGTTCAAAGCATCAGTTGTTGCAAATTTATGCACAACGTTCGTAAATGTACTAAAATGAATAGGATGTGCTCAACATGCTGTACTTTTTAATTAAAAAATAGTAAATCATTACCTGGTCATGTCCCCAACTACCAGTCAAGTTGGTAATTGGTGAAGTCCAGTGATAGGGGGAGGAAAGAAGTTGGGAGTAACTCTTGTGATTTAGAAATGTGTAAATAACGATAGCAAAGCAGAGGCATGGAGGTGGATCCCAACAACTGCTGTGGATACTTTACCTTAGGTTTTTTTTTCCTGGTCTACTTTGAGAGAGATCCCAAGGATACTAAAGCATTTCTTAAAATGTATGAAAGCAGTTACATAACCATGAAGTGTGCTGTTTGGCTTCTAGAATTGAAATGTCCAAAGATGCTCTTCCTGAGAAGGCTTGTCAGCTGGACAGTCGATACTGGAGAATAACAAATGCCAAAGGTGATGTAGAAGAAGTTCAAGGTCCTGGAGTAGTTGGTAAGTAAAAGGTTGCTTTTACAAACCCAGTAGAGAGAGTGTGTTTGTATTTAACCTACACATTACAAAAGTTATGTCGTGGGCCATTCCTCGTGGTGACAGAGGGTAGTAGTTGTATGGTTTGTATCAAAATAATTTTGTTGCTTGAAAGAGAGAGATATGTATCCATCTATTTTGTCTTCAGAGGTATTTTGCAAGGGATGTCCTGATAGTTAACCCCTCTTCAGGCAGTTTTTTAACATCAGTAGTTGTTGAGAATTATTTATGCATCCAGGAATATAAAATAATCTGCCTGAAGATTCTGTGGAGTGCAAGTGCTTTGGCAAACTGCTAAATTGTAGTTCTACTTCAGTCCTTACTGTTGTCATCTAATATTTTACCAACAGGGGAGTTTCCAATTATCACTCCAGGGAGAGTCTATGAATATACCAGCTGTACTACATTTTCCACAACATCTGGATATATGGAGGGGTATTACACCTTCCATTGCCTCTACTACAAGGAGAAATTCTTTAATGTCACAATTCCCAGATTTCATATGGTGTGTCCAACATTCAAGGTGTCTACAGCACGAATGGTAAGCAGCAATGCAGTTATATTTATCCTAGATTTTTTTTTCTCTGACCTCCTGTTTTCAGAGGACACTTGGATTAATTTTAATAGGACAGTGTAACTGTGTTTAAACTTCAGTGTCATTATCATTTTTCAGTTTTGATTGTTTTCTTGAAAATAGCTTTTTTTTTTTCAGAATCATTTATCAAAAAATAGTATAAAGTATCACTCAGTCTGACATAATTCCCCATTATATGAATTCTTTTCAGTATCTGGAATGTTTATTGGTAAGAAAACTTCAGGTGCAAAAATTGCAGTACTGGACAGTATTCAGATTGATAACTCCATACAAAACATGCTCCAATTAAGACTAAGTCTAGCAACTGTAGTCATCTTTGTAGGCAGTTTATGTTATATTTAATTAATAAATTAAATATTCCATCTTGGGATGACCACCCTGTCGTTTGTTTTAGCCCTGATGGTGTATCTAATTTCTTCAACAAGAAAAGTTTCAGTTAATGGCACTTCAAAAACGATAGTGGTCCATCTGCTGTTCATTAGTTCTCACCGCAAGTGCATTTCATCAAATCACTTAATAAATTTGCAAATCAGTAAGATATTTAACTCACAGTTAATTATACTGTAGCTTTAGTTTGGAGATTGCAGTTGAACTATGTAATTTCTCGCTTTGCTTTGGCACATTTAGAGAAGAATGCTTTATTTATTTATCACTAGCATAGCCCTTATTTAGAATCACAGAATGGTTTGGGTGGGAAGGGACCTTCAAAGGTCATCGAGTCCAACCCCCTGCAGTGAGCAGGGACATCTTCACTAGAGCAGGTTGCTCACAGCCCCATCAAACCTGACCTTGAATATCTGCAGGGATAGGGGCTCTACTACCTCTCTGGGCAACCTGTTACAATGATCCCCCACCCTCATATTGAAGATCTTTTTCCTGATATCCAACCTAAATCTCCCCTTTTCTAGTTTAAAACCATCACCCCTCATCCTATTAAATTAATTAGAGACTAATTCAGGTAGAACTTGAAAGTTTTTGTGCAATCCTTGAGTCCTTCCTTGGGGCTGGATATCTCCTTGTACACTTCCTCATGTATTTCCAGGGATTTGAGACACTCCCATCACCAGTAGCTCTAACAGTCAGTGCCAGCAGATGTCATGCTTCTAACAGAAACTGCCATCTCTTCATTCTTGCTCACAGCTGTGGGAGTTGTAACCTCCTTCCCTTCAGTTGACTGTAAAAATAATTTGCTTTTCTCTTTTGTTCTACCTCTGGTTTAAAGGTAGTAACGACCCTTTGTTTTTAAACTACTTTTATTAAAAGAAAAAATAAGCCACCAAGAAAGTTGGTAGAGCTGAGATACTGAATTGAGGCTTTATATAGTTGTGCATACGAAATAGTGAAGGCTGGTGGGTATTTACTGAGCTAAAGGTCAAATATTTTGGCAAAATGATCTCTGTTGCAAATTAAACTTTGTAATCATAAGGAGCTGGTTTTAGGACATAGATCACAATGTCTGCTCCAGCTGACTGACACAATCATGCAGACTTCAGATTTTGCTAGGCAATTGTTAGTGCTTCCTTATAGCTGGGAATAGAAGACTTTAATTAAATATGTATATTTTTTTTTGCTAGGAAACAAATCATAACGAATATGCAGTGGACGAAGACGAAGATTCCACAGACACTGATGAATATGAAGATCGACGTAGAGTGTTGGACATTCCTGCACCTTCTGGACGCTGCCCACGTCATACCTGATGGGATTTTTTTTTTCAAAACAAATTAAACTGTTTTCAGAAGCTGAACTCTTTGGGGCTAGTGCATAAGAATATTTCTAACTATTGTAAATGAACTTTCTGTTGCTCATCAGGGCAACTAGCATGAATGTTGGTGCCAGGTCTAATATTCATCAGAGTATAACTTTTTTTTTTTCCCCCTGGTTTGGAAGTGGGAAGGGGGCTGGGGAGGGCAAAGGGAGGGAGAGGAAGAGGAAGGTGTTTGGGTTTTGTTCACATTTTTCCAAAGTGCAAAACAGCTTGACAGTCCGAGGTAATAATATCTTACATTTTTAAACTATTGCCTATTTATGATCATATTGCAAATATGGTGTGGGGGTTTGTTTTTATACAAGCATTAAAAATTAGCAATAGACAAGATGGCAAAAAAGATGTATACTATTGTCCTTTCCCAGGAGTTTCCACTCTTGATAAATCCTAAGAATGAAACTTGCAGTTTGGGTGTGTGTCCCATTTGGGTGAAAACAGGTGCTCTTATGCTTTTTTTTTAAAAAAAAAAATTAACATAGAAGTATCCAAACATTCTGGTCATCAAATGCATAAATTAGGAATGAAACTGGCCTTATTTTTTGACAATCTTTCAGCTTAATTTTATGCTAAGTGACTCTGACTGGATAATACCTTTTGGAATGTAGTGTACATGCATCATCTGCCACTTGACAACCAAGAAATTGCTCAATAACTACAACGGATAAATTTATAAATAAGCTTTTTGAGTTTTTCTTTATATGATGTTTGCTGTTCAGACTTTGTCATAGGTGACAAATTTATGTTGAGGTATCATTTCCCTAAATCCTGTGTGGATTTTTGTAACTATGCCTGAAAAAAAAAAAAGGCAAAAAAATAAGGGGAAAAAAAGAAAAAGAAGAAAAGAGAAAAAAAAGACGAGCCTGACGGAACACCAGATGACTAGAAACTTTATATTTAAAGAAGTGTCTGTTTGCTTTATCACTTTTATTTTGTTTCCATTGTCATTAATAAACAACTTAACTGCCTCCTTTGCTCTGAAGATACATGGGACTCTTCTTGCCAAGACTTGAGTGATAATTGTGTGACCAGCCTGGCTGTAGTCAGTTCCTCTTTTTGACATCCAGAGTTAGTTGCTCCTGTGAGGAAAACCAGTATATTGTGGTTCCAACTGAATGTTTCCATATTTGACTAGTTACTGCTTGAACAGAAAGCCTGTTTTGGTTTTTTTACAAGTCATCATATTAGATTGTGTGTGTCCTCATCTTTCTCTAGTGCCCCTCAGCATTTGAATCTTCCACAAGGTAGAAAACCAGATATTGAGTATGACCCTTACAAAACAGCTGAAGAAGGAAAAAAAAAATGGTGGTGTCCCTCAAGGAAGTCTGAACAGCAGGGTGAATTGCTGGAGCGATTTAAAAACATTTCCATTTTGAGGATTCCTCAGTCTTAACTCTGAGGATGTTTGTGGTGTAATGCTTTTTCTTCAGAGGAATTTCATAATCTGTTAAAAGGATCATTGAGAAAGGAATTTAGTGGAACTAGAACTTATTCCAGGGCTGGCTGGCTGTTGTGTGTTTTTAAGGACAGATAACTCTCATGGTCGGAGGCGGAGGCTTGCTTGGTACTTCACTGGGATCTGAGTGTTCTAGTTAAATGGTATCAGCTGAAGGTCATAAGGCTCTACAGAAACACTCCCAACTCTCTGTGATTTTACTTTTCTCAGGGAGTGGTTCTCCCTTGATTGTTCAAGAGGAACTATCATTATTGGTTTCTGTGGGAGCCAAGATAGAGGACAGTGCTGTTCTGTCAGCTCCTGAGCACGGCCATCTGAGGGTCTGAGGCCTCTGCTCCAAGCACAGGACTCGTGTGAGCTGTGTATGTATGAAGTGAGAAGGTGACCAGGTAGGGGGAATGACACGTTACCACTATTGTACCCAACATGGATGTGTTTGTAAGAGGAAAAAGGTTATTCCAGCTGTTTTAGCACGTGGCACATTGCCTAAAGCTACCAGATGCTGTGTTACTGCAAGCGTTGTAGCTCTTCATTACATGTGTTTGAGTAGGGCTTATGCCAGTGGTTCTCCTCACTCCACCCAAAACTCCAAAGCTTATGCCAAATGGGTATGGAAAGTGAAACAGCTGAGGCCATGGAAGGAAACAAGGGATGGGTTATGTTTGCCAGCACTGCTGGGCTGTAGGAATCTTTACTGAAAGAGAACTGACTGTCAGTGTCCTGCTTCAGTAGATGGCACTCACCAGTGCTCTGACTGGTTCAGCCAGTGGTGGGGTAGGTGTGCTGCTGACTGCCCATCCAGTGCACCCCGCTGCTAACGCTTCCTGTGGTTGTTTGAGCAATATACAGGCACAGATTAGACCATGTAACACATAGGGGGGCCTGCAAGAAAGCTGGGGAGGGGCTTTTTACAAGGGCAGGGAGTGACAGAACAAGGGGTGATGTCTTTAAACTGAAAGATGGGAGGTTTAGATAAGATATGAGGAAGAAATTCTTTGGTGTGAGGGTGGTCAGACACTGTCCCAGGTTGGCCAGAGAAGCTGTGGCTGCTCCTCCCTGGAAGTGTTGAAGGCCAGGTTGGATGAGGCTTTGAGCAACCTGGTCTAGTGGAAGGTGTCCCTGCTGATTGCAGTGGGGTTGGAACTGGATGATCTTGAAGGTCCCTTCCACCCAAACCAGTCTGTGATTCTATGATTCTATATATATGTCCTTCCCTTTGGCCACCATTCCTCAGGTCCAGCCTGAAGTTCTATCAGCTTCTCCTGACTCAGATCCTCAGTGTTTGGTTCTGATACTTGGCCAGGGCTTCTGTCAAAGTAGAATAAGCTTTGTTGAACATCTATTAATTCAGCATATGGTTCAAAACCTAGCACATCCAACGCAAATATGTCACTAACCCAGTCGGTTTTTATATGTGGAAGAGGCCTACGCTGACAGCCTCTTTATAATTGCACTGTAGGATTCCTTCAGCATTTTTGTGGGCTTTTGTTGACTGGAGGGAACCTTTGGCCACCATTTCCTTGCTCTGACTGCTTCTTGTGAGAGAAAAACAAGTGGTGTGCCAGCCAGTGAAAAAAAAAAAAACCCAAAAGTTGCTGTGCAAGTTATGCCCACGTTGGATTTTTTTTTCCTGTCATTGTTTGATTTCTTATCACCTATGTGAAGAATGTAAAGTGGAAAATTCAGGCCAAGTTGGA
Source organism: Antrostomus carolinensis (assembly GCF_000700745.2). Lineage (NCBI taxonomy): Eukaryota > Metazoa > Chordata > Aves > Caprimulgiformes > Caprimulgidae > Antrostomus > Antrostomus carolinensis. The sequence continues at coordinate 1,187 of NW_010331269.1, read as the reverse complement.
AATACCATTTATCTGTGACAGTACAGATAAGTGTATCCAGCTTTTGGGAAGGGAAGATGTGAAGTTAAGTTCCTTGTTCCCAATTCCTCCTTGCACCATTTTCTAAGTCAATTAATAAATTAAGGATTTTTTTATTTTATTTTTTTAATACCAAGTCTTGAGTGGACTCTCATGTAGTAAGTTGTGTACAATAACACACAAGCATCTTCCTCTTTCATGCCTTTGCTTTTATTTATGGCTTAAACAGAGGTAAAACCTTAAAGATGTTTACAAGATCACATACTGAGCTGACTGATAATCATCTTAACAACTGTAACACACCCGCGGAATCTGATTTAAGTTCTGGTTTAGGATTCACTTTAATGAATAAATTGGCAGTTGTGCTGTGGTAACAAAAATAAATCCAGAACACTTTTTTTAAGTACAAGTGGTAGTTTCAGGTATTTCATATTGTACTCAAGTCAACGCTCAATATTTTTCTAAATAGCACTGATCTAAATCTCTTAATATAACAACAAAACCACTTTTGATGCCCTCAACTACATTTCTGTTGCTGTCCTTTGATGTTTTTTCAGGTTGTGAATGTTTAGATCTCTAGTCAGGTACTCCTGGAGAAAACTGCCACTTCCTGGTTGTTTCTCTTTGTGTCTTCTAAAAATCTTTGTCATTTTCTTTAGTCCTATCTATGAATTCATACCATTTATTTAACCACACGTGGGGATGCACGGCCGCATCATGCTGTAGGAAGAAAGTGTTTGAGTGCGATGAGTGTTTGATTGCAGTCCTGCTAATCCCTATTTTCTTAACTCAATCGCTCTGTCCACCCAAGACGCTGGGGGACACAGGTCTGGGTGGCTCTGGGACCTTTAGAAACCCAATTTCTGTGTGCAGAGTGGAAGTGTGGTGGGCACAAAGTGTGGTTTCAGCTGCTGGGATAGAAATTAAACATAGGAACAGCTACCACTAATGAAGGGTGGGAGGAATCAGAGTCTTCTCATTGGCACCCAACAACAGGATGAGAGGCAACGGGCATAAATAGCAGTATAGGAAGTTCTGAACATAAGGAAGAACTTCTTTACTGTGAGGGTGAAGGTCTGGGTGGTAGGTCTGGATGGGTGGAAGGAGAGACCATCAGAGAAGTGCCATGAAAAATCAGCAGAGCTGGTACTAAGCTGTGTTACACACGT
>NW_010331268.1:1609-30202 GCF_000700745.2 Antrostomus carolinensis | reverse complement strand
TGACTCTTCCAGGAAACCTGTCCTGTGTTTCAGCTTACCCTAGGAGCAAAAAAAAAATTGTTGCTTATAATTTATATATATATATTCTTTAAAAAAGAAAGAAAACCCATTTTGAAGCCCTCAAAACAAATGCTCTTTTCAAGCCACTGGCAATTACAGAGAGGTCTTGATCCTTTCTGCATGTTACTGTCAAACAAGTTTTCAGTAGGATTCAATAAAGTGATCTGACATTTTTTGGGGGAGATCTTTACACACAGTAGCTCAAGCCAGGAAAGAACTTTACTTCTGGCAGCTATGTGAATATTTTATTTTGCCCAAAGCTAGACAGGTGTGATCAAGAAGAATGGGAGGGGGGGGGGGGATGGAAATATATTAGCAAAAGGCCTTTCAGTGGCAATACAGGTGTTTGCTGGAGTGCAGTTGGTTTGGGTTGTGTGCTCTTCTTTTTTTTTTAAAGAAAATCTTAACAGGGCAAGATTAAAGGCACAGCACCTTTATTTCTCATAGACTGAAAGTTAGGAAAGCTTTTTTTTAAAAAAAAAAAAGCTGGGTGATGAAGTCACTTATTCTGAATTTTTAACTAGCAGCTGTCAGCCTTTGCCACTGAAAAGGGTATTTTTAACCAGATCTTCAATGGGGTTCAAGCTCCTCATTCCCATAAGTTTGAAGAGACTTTGGTACATTAGATATACCCTGGATGTGAGCTCTTCTCACCAAGCATTGGGGAGTCACTAAAGAGTTAATGGAGTTTATAATTCACAGAACAAGTCAATACACTCATTCAAATAGTCACAGAAAGGTCACAGACTGAGATGCCTGAAAGCTGCTTAAGCAACTATTTTTTTTGCTCCTAGGGTAAGCCGAAACACAGGACAGGTTTCCTGGAAGAGTCAGAGATGTTGCTAAACCATCAGGACTTGGGGAAGGAGCTGCATGAGTTGTTGGGGATCTAAGAAACCAACTCAGGGGTTGGTTAAAGTTTGTTAAAAAGTTTGTTAAAAAAGAGGTGAAGGTGGCTTGGTCAAAATTTATGATCTAGGGGATGTACAAGAAGGGTCTTTAATTCAGGATAGAGGAGCTGGGACCATTCTCTTAGAGGTCTAGCAGGAGCAAGACCCCTCACATCCCACTTGCAGCCCCTGTCTTTGGAGATGCCAGACAGCCTGGAACCATGTCTGCAGTCCAGCTTTAGGGGATGCCAAAGAGCAAAGGTGGAGGACAGCTGGCCAACAGGCCAGGTTCATGTCATTGAGGAGGAGGGAGAAGGCCAAGCTAATGTGTCTGACCACCTTCAGCTGGGATGGTCTACTGAGGTCATGCAAGATCATAGAATCATAGAATACCAGGTAGGAAGGGACCTCAAGGGTCATGTGGTCCAACCCTTCTTGGCAAAAGTACAGTCTAGACAAGATGGCCCAGCACCCTGTCCAGCTGAGTGAATCTTAAAAGTGTCCAATGTTGGGGAATCCACCACTTCCCTGGGGAGATGATTCCAATGGCTGATTGTTCTCATTGTGAAAATTTTCCTCATGTCCAATCAGAATCTCCCCAGGAGTAACTTGTACCCGTTACCCCTCATCTTTTCCATGGGACTCCTAGTGAAAAGGGAGTCTCCATCTTCTTCATAACCACCCTTTAAGTACAGGAACATGGTGACCAGGTCTCCCTTAAGCCTCCTCAAGGCTGAACAAACCAAATTCTCTCAACCTTCCCTCACATGGCAGGCTCCAATCCTTTGATCATATTTGTGGACCTTCTCTGGACCCATCCCAGTCTGTCCACATCTTTTTATATAGTGGGGACCAAAACTGAACACAGTATTCCAGGTGAAGGAAAGGAAAAGGAAAAGGAAAAGGAAAAGGAAAAGGAAAAGGAAAAGGAAAAAAAGGAGGCATTTGAGGATCTGATATCACTAAAACACTGAAGGTAGCTCTAGAGAGGATCTTGAGGGGGTCCCTCAGTTAGTGTAGTCCACAACTTCATTTTGAGACCAGTCAAAAAACCAATCCATTTAGGGAGTTTTCAATACAAAGCTGTTTTCTTCTTGGGGGAATAGTTTTCCATTCATTGACTCCCTGAACTGCCCCATTCAGTGGCCAAAGAAATGCTGTGCCCAAGGATGCCCACATAGATCTGAGTAACTCCTACGTGACCTCCAGTTTGAATCCCTTCTTCAACCAAGCAAACACAAGAATTAAACACCTTTCAGGACTGGAAGAGCCCACAGCACTCCTAAACTTATAAATACTCAAACACTGAGTCAGGATTAAAATCATAAATGCAATAGCTGCTTTCTGTAATACCCGGTGGACAGAATATCTGTGGTTGTCCACCCTTCAAGAAGAAATGCAAAAGAAGAGGAAAAGGATTGGAATGGGCACTTTGTCCCTTTGTGCTTGGAAAATATTGTTGGCTAAATGGCTAAATATCATCTGCACCAAACTATTTCAAAGTGCAAATATTGTATTCATTGAAAACATGGCTTCATGTGGACCAAAACTAGGCACCATGTTCTGTATTTTCTACCTGGGCTTTCTAGACAGCTTGATGTTCCACCAAAGGAGATAATATTCTCTTTGCTGTGGAAAGGAAATAAACAGGAAAACAGAGGCTTTACCAGTCTAGTTTTGTACATAGTGCAGGAACCTCGGCCACTGGTCTGGGTAGCCCAGCACTGCTGGATCCTCTCCGGCTGGTATTTTGGAAGCAGGAGAAGGTCAGGTTTGCTCAATGTTCATGGGCATGCTTACCTGCCTGGAGAACAGACCCTGGGCCCTGCACCTGACCCAACCATGTCTATAACATCACTCCTGGCAGCAATGACATTAACTCAACCTCAGGCTCATGGGATGACCGAGGGCCACTCCTTTAAGGGACCAAACCTTCATGAGATGTTTCATGAAGAACTTCAGGGTCCCTGTATAGTCACTGGAGAGAAACAATACATTTATCTCCTCTACTTTAGGCTAAGGCAAATCTCACTTTGGCTGTATTGATCACACACAGGTCAGGTCTTTGGCTGTATTGAGCACCACAGTGAGGCATGATGGATCCCAACTGCCATAACCAGATAAGAAATATCTCTAAAAGCCTTCAGAAGAATTGCAAAATGATCAGGTGCCTCTGGCAAGTGATTCAAGGCAAAAACTCAGCTTAGGAGCTAAAAACCTCCCTCTGGAGAAAGTTATCCCCTGAAGACAGGGACCCCAGGTGGATGAGCTGGTAGTTCAGCCACCTCACTGAGATGCCTTCATCTGGCTAGTGTTTACTCTGTGACACCTGCTAAAGAGGGTGGGTCCACAGCATGTCCTTGTGCTTTCTCAAGAGGAGGTGGAAGCTTTGGAGTGATGAGCACAGATGGACTAGTACAGGATACAGAGAAAGAGAGTCGAGGTTGTTATTCAACCACAATGAGCACTGGAGGTATCTGGCATGGGTTCTCTCATCCCTTGGGACTATTGAGAAGGTTAGGTACCTGCAGCCCTGGTGTGACATACCATCAGCTCATGGAAAGCTGCACATACTGCAATTTCTGTGATTCAACAGATAGTCCTGTCTTCCTGCAAGATGAGCTGTAAATTGAACCACACCAATGTCCTCTCTCAGGCACAGGGAGAGTGTGACCCACAAATCCATAAATCTTGGAGGTCAAACCAAGGTGAGCTCAGCAGCTTCAGCTGAAGGAAAAAGAAGAGTGAATCATGGTAACAGGTCATCAGCAAACACCACCAGTGCTATCTGAACCCAATGTCTCACCTTGTGTTGACGTGGCATTCACCACAAAGTTTCTTCTCTGGGCAAATTTGGAGCAACTGAGTCACCAAACTTTACTGCTTGTGACAATCCAGGCCTCAGCTACATTTTACCGATGTGCCACTAAAAGCAATGACTGGGCAAGACATGGTACATCTTGCAGTTGGGAAACTGAGGCAGGAGGTTTTGCCTGCACTGCCAGCCAAGCAAAGGGCTGAGTCGCCTCCAACCTCATGTCTAGTCCAGGTTCTTCATCTGCAAATCCACCCTCCACATTTCCAAAGGGGATTTACAATCTCAAGAGTGAGGTTTTTTTACAGTCGTGGTGCTTTATGCCCATGGTTAAGAAGGTTCCCAGAGCCTCGTTGCGGTCCTAAAAACATCTGGTTTTATTTTGGGGAAGGCAGTAAGATAAAGTGACTTTTCTTGTTGTTTATGCAACAAAGCCCCTTACTGAAGAAAGGATTCCTGCCTCGGAAAGCTGGAGGATCTAAGGAGCCTCTCAAAAACTTTTTAATTACATTTGAAATAGGACAGGTCTCACTCTTTGGGGAACATCATGAGACCTGAGAGCAGAAAAAAAGCTGAGAGAGCTGGTCTCCACCGACTCCCAGCTCCAAGCCAAACAGGTTTGGCCAGCTCTAATTAAGGTAATTAATATCCTCAAGCCTGTTATTAAGTAAGAAGCAGTAAAAGGGAGTCTCCCCTTTACCTCAGGGTCCTGCTAAACACCTCAGCCCAACAAGCAGCCCATTGTCAGCCACGGGGATGAATCCTGCTGCCCAGGGGATGGTAGGAAGTCACTGGACAAGCCCCCATCCACTTCTCGGTGCTGGGAAGCCAATTTCAGGCCATGTCCCAATACCTACATTGGACACAAGAGTGGCTGGTGAGACATTTAGGCAGTGAGAGGTGTGGTTAGAAGGTGCTTGAAAGGTGGTCCAGCTTATTCACTGTTCCCCAGCAAATGAGGTAGATCAGGTGGGATCATCCATAGAGTAGGGACAGGTTTGCACATCACCCCCAGAGATCTGGAGTCTGAATTTGGATTTGAATTCAGACCTTTGGCTAGCAGATAGATTAACATGAAGCAGCAATGGAAAAGGAGCTCATTTCAAAGACCCTGGTGGATCTTCAAAATAAAATAATTAATAGGACACAAATTAAAATAGGGAGAGATTCAATTTAAATGTAAGAAAAAACTTTTTCACTGGGAAGGTGGTCAAACAGTGGACCAGGTTGCCCAGAGGAGCTGTGGAGCTTCTGTCCTTGAAGATATGCAAAACCCAATGGGACATGGTCATGGGCGACCTGCTCTAGGTGACACTGCTTGAACAGAGGTTTGGACTAGATGATCTCCAAAGATCCCTGCCAACCTCAATTCTTTCATGATTCTGTTAAATTATATATATATATATATTCAAAAAACATGTGCAGCAGATTGAATGAATGTCTAACATATATCATGGTGGAACACAATGTATTCCAGACCCTCCTTGGTTGATGGGACACCATCCGCTCAGCTCTGCCAACGCACAAGAAAAACACGAGATGCCCAAAGCAAGGTGCAGCACTTGTCCCTGGTGCACGGTATGTGTAGAAGAGATGTCTTACCACCAGCCACCCCTTTTGCTCGTGCAAAGAAAGGATCTAGCAATATTTTTTTCAACTTCATACATGTCCGTTCAAGTCCTTTCCCCCTCTGTCGCCCCCAGGTAGGAAAATTCCTCCCAGAGGAAAGCACTGTTGCAATCTATTTTGGTTCTCAGTCAAGTGCAAGACTTTGGTATTTTTCCACTAAAAATTCTTCTCTGATGCCTTCTTTCAAACATGCCTAGAAGGAAAATTTGCTTTTCCACTGTTGGTCTGTGAGAGCCTGAGGTGTCAGGCTGTCCACAGGAATGTGGGGTTTGATACCAGTGAGCAACTAATCTTGGAGGAGATGAGCAGCCCCTGGAGCAGCATGCCCAGCAAATGATTGCTCCATCCCAGCTGCCCTTAAGAGGGAAACGAAGAGCATTATGGTTCAGAAGAGCAAGAAGCAATGTGGTCCTGGATTGATTTCCAGCAATGGATAAAACAGGGGTAAGTCCTCATGATACCTACTCAAAGCAGGTGGTTATGGCTGTCTCTGTTCAGTGCATCAAGAAACCACTTTCATTCCAAAAATGGCACAACTGAAGGACGCTGGCTATAGCAGCTGTTATTCTGAGCCTAAGAAATCCCATCTCCATCATCTGCAGGGCCTGGATACCATCTAGATGAAGTTTTATATCTCTGTGGGGTTTGCCAAGCCTTACTAATCTCAAGGGGTTCCTTGAGATGACAGAGATAATCACTGAAATGGAAAACTGCAAAGACAGAGCAGCAACATCTCAGGACAAGGGCAGGACTTGGCAACTGTGGTAGTTTAACTTGGCTGTCAGCCAAACACCGTACAGCTGCTCGCTCAACTTTCCCCTGTCAGGGAATAGGGAAGAGAATTGGAGGGGGGAAGGTAAGGAGACTTGTAAATTGAGATAGGAACAATTTAATAATTGAAATAAATAAAGAAAAATAATAATGATATTAAAATAGTAATAGTAATAAAATATGCAAAGGGGTGATACCCAGTGCCATTGCTCACCACCTGCTGACCAAGCCCAACCCATTCCCAGATAATGATCCTAGAGAACTAATTCCAAAACCAAAACCGCAATCCCAAGACAGACAGCATTCTGGTCAACCCTTCTTTATATACTGACCATGACATTATAGGACATGGACTATCCCGTTGGCATATCCAAATGTCAATTTAGGTTTGCTAATTTCTGCACCTGCAGACTAGCAAAACACAGGGAGGTTGGAAAGTCCTTGATCATCCAGCAACAATTGAAAAGATTAGTATGTTCTCAACATTCTTCTCATAACAAATCCCACACTGAAACCAAAACACAGTTATTCTAGCTACTAAGAAGAAAACTAGCTCTGCCCCAGGACATCAATGGCTGTGCTTGGTGGGTTATCAGTGAAGATGGACTTTTGCAGGATTTAGCTTCTGCACTTTAACAGGTTTCTCCTGGTCATGTGCAAACAGGGGTTTTCCTCCCTGGAAGAATACACTTCTGTTTACCTTTCACAGGAGGACAAGATCCTCATGTTAACACCATTGCTAACTGGGGTAGAAGTTCTTGCCCTCACAAGGCGTGAGCTCACACCAGCAAAACCAACAACTGTTTCTGGGAGGGACAAACCACTGCAGTTTCAGCTTTCAACTGCAGAAAAAATGCAGATGTGCACCTGGAAATCTTCATCCTGAGTACTGAAAGTTTGGGAAATTTTGAAGAAACTGGAAATACCATCTTCTGATGGGAAATGTCAGATCGCCCTCTGTCAGAGTCAGACAGAAACCAGGACACAATACAAGCTGCATCCTGCTCCTCTCTTGACAGTCCTCTGTGGTTGGGACTCCACTCACAAAACAAAAACCAGCCTTTGATCTCTGCACCAGGGCTCATATGGGCAGGAAGATGCTCCCCATGCTTGGAGAGGTCAGGGATACTTGGTGGAACCTCAGGGCCACATCTGTGTCCTGGAGCACTAGGGAAAGCATGCAGCCATGCTGGTGGTGGGAGACACCTGCCCACATTCAGCTGCACTGGCCCCAGGGCAGGTGTTGAGTGAGACACAGGCTGGCCCCAGTCCCTCAGACAGGTCATCTCCTTTGGTGGTCAGAGGGGCTCTGTGGTGCAGCCCTAATTACTGCTTGTTGACGTATTTTGTGTTGCCAACACATTGCGCCGTGATTGCAAGTTGCTGTTTGTAAGGCACAGACCTTCTTCAGGCAGCTCTGTCTCCTCTCACTGGGGCCAGACTGGCCCCTTGCCCTCTTCCATCTTCTTCCATCTTCTTCCATCTTCTTCCATCCACCAGTGCAGCCCTGCTCATTTCCAGAGCTCCCTGACACCGAGATTACGTCCTTCTCTTACATGGCCTGTGTGACACAAATGCCACCCAAAGCCCTCTTGCTCTTGGTTAGTTCCCAAGCTTGGCTGCTCCTAGGGCCATTTCATATGCCACCAGCCCCCTATTCCATGCTCTTCTGGGTGATGACACCAGCTCCTGTCTCTTCTCTTACTCCCAAATCCTGACGGTCACTCTGGTTGGGTGTCAGCTCCCCTCTGGAGCAAGATAACACCTTTCTCCAAGTAAAGATGTGCCAAGGCTGCACAGGCACTGACCACACCAGGTTGGCTCTAACACTATCCCTTTAAGCCCCACATCATGACACCAAGATTATAACACCCACTTCTTGGTGCTAGAGCAGACAAAACCCATCCATCTGGGAAGTGGAGGTTGAGTGAATGGTAGGTCTGCCTCCATGCCATCCAGCTCTCTGATTCTCCAGCAAGGAGGGCTGCATCCAAACTGCCTTCTCGTATGAGGCTGGGGTGTGCAGCCCTCTCCGTGCATCATGGACATTGCCTGGGAGAGCCTTGGCTGTCTCAGGTCCAAACCACACCATTGACAATCTCAAACAATTTTAGATCATGGAGAATTGATTTCTGGTGAACTGCAGAGCAGTTCCATCCATGCTGCCTGCTGGGAACTGTCACCATCATATCCTGTCCCCATATCCTGCTAGTTGGCACAGGTCAAGTTAATGGCTTAGAGCACACCATGGGTTGGAGCAGATGACCTCCAGAGGTCCCTTCCTACCCAAATTATTATTCTATGAGTCTATGGCAGTCAAGAGAGTAGAAGCCCCTATTAAGGACTTCCAAGCCCTTCAGCAGAGGACTTCTCCACCATCTTGGCCAGGCACCAACCTTCACTGCACCTGCTTCATATCTCTGTAGTGCTGGAGAAGGAAGGTACATTCATCACTTTGAACACCTGCCGAAGCTTCACAGGGACAGAGAAAACATCTACATGTCAGTGGACAAGATAATACAAGAATCATTAAAAAAACCACAAAACTTTGCATAAGATTTGTGGAAACAGAGGACATGATTTCAGCAGGTTTTAAAAGCAAACTGGACATTCATATAGATGGAGATCCAGAAGGGTAACCTCTCTGGTTCCCAACAGGGAGAGGAGCACCAACCCTTCAATGACTGGCATTTCAGGGTGGGATTTTGGAAACAACAACTTTCTTAATTTGGAAATATCTGCCAAAATTTTGGGGTTTGTTTTTTGTTTGTTTGTTTTTTCCTGCTCAGGAATGAGTTCGTGGGCTTGGAGCATGATTCAAAGTCCACGATAGTTTTGCATCAACTTCAAGAAGCTTTGGATCAGGCACAGGGTGAACTCAAAACCAACATCTTCGAGCTTCCTAAAGAGAAATTCCCTTAACATTCTCTTAACATTCTCTCTTAACATTTCTGAAGCCAAGCAAACACTTTAGCACACTGGTTGCTTTCAGGGCTGGGCTCAGGTACACTCTGTCAAGTACATTTGCCACAGCAGAGGAGGAAGCTCTCCACATGAGTATGGGTTTTTATGGTTGGTGGAGGAGAAATCTCTTCAACAAAAAGTGTCTGAATGGATAAACATCCTTCCTCGATATAGTCCAGCCCTGATAAGGTCCCAGCACTAGATGAGTAGAATCTCTCCAGAAAGTTTCTCTCATTCATTCTTGGCCAGATGCCAGTTCCCAGTTACACAACTTGAGTAATAATTTGTTTTGTGAGTAAGTGCACCCAGACCCCTCATGCTTGACCTATGTCCTTGCTGGAAAATTAAGATCATAGAATGTTGTGGGTTGGAAGGGACCCACAAGGATCATCAAGTCCAACTCCTGTCCCTGCACAGGACAATCCCAACATTCACACCATGTCCCTGAGGGCCTTGGCCAAATGCTGCTGGAATCTTGTCAGGCTTGGTGCCCTGAACACCTCCCTGGGGAGCCTGTTCCAGTGCTCCACCACCCTCTGCCTCAAGAACCTTTTCCTAATGACCAACCTAAACTTCCCCTGGCACATCTTCCTGCCATTTTCCCTGGTCTTATCATTGGTCACCAGAGAGAAGAGATCAGCGCCTGCCCCTCCTCTTCCCCTTGGGAGGAAGTTCTAGACCCCCATGAGATCTCCTCTCAGTCTCCTCTTCTCCAGGCTGAACAATCCAAGTGACTTCAGCCTCTCCTCATACAACTTTCCCTCTAAACCCTTCCCCAATTTGGTGTCCCTCCTCTGGACACTCTCCAGCAGCTTTAGATCCTTTTTATACTGTGGTGCCCAAAACTGCCCCCAGTATTCAAGGTGACCACGCTGTCACCAAGAGCAGCTGTTTGACACATCCACATTCCCATGGGGATGTCCATATTGGGTTGTCCATCATCTGCTGCCAGGTTAGGTATGGGAGCTTGCAGCATCCCAAGGATGCAAATATGCACTGACAACAACAACTGGTGTACGAAGCAAGTAAATCTATCCACAGTGCTGTTCCCATGAAGATGATTGTGTTGCTGAAGAAAGTCTGATTATATCATAAATTTCTGGCTAGAAGAAAATGGGAGGTAGTCGTGCCAGCAGAAGGAGTTTGCCGGCTCACAAGCTTGCCGGAGCAGAGAGCCAACAATCTGTCGAGAGAGATTGGAGGGGAAATGTACAAACATCAGATCTATATTTTTTTTTAAACGGATTAATTAAATCAAACTGATTCACATCACTTGGTGCATTCACCAGCTCGTCACGAAGCAAAGCAGAGAGGAGGGAAAAAAAGGAGAAAAATAGAGACAGGCCAACTCTGCTACCTCCAACTAAGCAGATGCAAATTCTGCACCCTGTGAAACCTGATGGCTGCCAGCTTCCCCTCTGTGCCCTACCGAAGGATGGACAAATGTGCTGAGGAAGCTCATCCAGATACCTGCAGGGAGAGACGAGTGGCTAATTAGAGTCCTGGCCTTGAAGGACACTCACCAGCTCTCTGAGGGACTCTCCCAAAATACAAAGATACACTGCCAAAGAAAAGACATGCCAAGCACAAGCTGGGAATTCCAGTCACACCATTCTTTTCCCCTCTTTTTTTGTTTTTTGAGGGTTTTTTTTAAATTTTCCTCATGATGTGACAATTTTTTAACAATTATCATCTTCAATTGTCAGGTTTTAACCATCTCGTTGCAGCACAGGGTTGACACGTGCATCTTGTGTCTAATCATTTTAGTTATCCAGCTTTTGGAGACAGTCCTTTTCTTTCACTCAACTTTGAATTTGTAGCATCCAGTTTTTTCAGGGTCTGCCATGTTTGGTTTTTTGGGGTTTTTTTTGTTTTTGGGGGGTTTTTTGTGCTAAAAGCTGCTGGTTTCTCAAAAGTAAAGTTCTGATTTCTCCAGAATTTCAGGAGCCCAGAAGCTGGGATGGCAAAAGGAGAAATATCAGGAACACCAAGAATCACACAGTGGTTAACAAAGTTGAAATCATATTCCCCAGAGAAGAAAAAAAAGCGGAAAAACCACTGAAAAAATTAATGGGTAGCCAGCCAGCCCTACTGAGGTTTTCCCTAAACCAGTGTTATTTATTTTGCAGTTCAGAATACCTGAGAACCTTAAAAAATGCTCCTGGCATTTTTTGCAAGTGGGAAATTTGGGCTCAGAATGAACAAATCGTACATTTCTAATCATAGTTATATATAACTCGAGCCAGCAATGTGCGTTTGCAGCCCAGAAGGCCAATAACCGTATCCTGGGCTGCATCAAGAGAAGCGTGTCCAACAGGTCAAGGGAGGTGATTCTGCCCCTCTACTCTGCTCTCGTAAGGCCCCACCTGGAGTACTGCATCCAGTTCTGGAGCCCCCAACATAAGAGAGACCTGGAGCAGCTAAAACAAGTCCAGAGGAGGCCACCAGGATGATCCAAGGGCTGGAGCACCTCTCCTATGAGGACAGGCTGAGAGAGTTTGGGCTGTTCAGCCTGGAGAAGAGAAGGCTCCGGGGAGATCTTATAGCGGCTTCCCAGTACCTGAAGGGGCTACAAGAAAGCTGGGGAGGGACTTTTCATAAGGGCAGTTAATGACAAAACAAGGGGAAATGGCTTTAAACTGAAAGAGGGGAGGTTGAGATTAGATATTAGGAAGAAGTTCTTCACTGTGAGGGTGGTCAGACACTGGCCCAGGTTGCCCAAGGAAGTTGTGGATGCCCCCTCCCTGGAAGTGTTGAAGGCCAGGCTGGATGAGGCTTTGAGCAACCTGGTCTAGTGGGAGGTGTCCCTGCTGATGGCAGGGGGGTTGGAACTAGATGATCTTTAAGGTCCCTTCCAACCCAAACCATTGTATGATTCTATGATATATATATATATATATTTATCCCTGTTTAGGACACTGCTTTCATTTGGACTTGCCCTGGGAGAGATTTCTAAGCTCAGCTTTGGTTATGTACCTAAAACCAGGAGTTATTCTTCAATTGCAGAAACAGATCCAAAGCACAGCGATTTAGCAGTGATGGTTAAAACAACTCCTGAAATTCTCATCCTTATCTTGATCATATTTCAGAGACGACTGATACACAGCAACCAAATTTACCAGCAATTGTTTTCATAGATGATACTTCATCTTCTGTCACCTTTTAAAGTCCCTTTGGATGACGTTCCTATCCCCATTTCACTTCTTGTCCTCAATCAATTTTATCCCCATGAAGTCCCCACCAAAAGTTCTCACTGAAATATTTCTGCCATAGGCCAAATCAAACTTTTATTTGCAGAAATTCAGAAAGGACAAATATTTTTTGCAATATTTTTGTACTATTCTTCACTAGTTGATTCCACGTGGATTTGCCAGGGAAAACTATGACCCTGTTTAGCCCATCAAAAATGCTATTCAGAGAGCAGCTGAGTGTCAGGTTGTGTTTTGGGCAATTCAACCAATTTGTTGGTCTATTCAACCAAGTAAGTTGGTCTGTTCAACCAAGGACCAAGTGACAGGACAAGAGGAAATGGGCTCCAGTTGTGGCCAGGGCAGTTGAGATGGGATGTGAGGAAGAATTTCTTTGCTGAAAGGGTTCTGAGGCATTGGCAGGGGTTGTCCAGGGCAGTGGTGGAGTCCCCATCCCTGGAGGGATTGAAGAGTCATGTAGACACAGTGCTGAGGGACATGGGTTAGTCGGGGACTTGTCAGTGTTGGGCTCATGATTGGAATCGATGATCTTAAAGGGCTTTTCCAATCCAGGCAATTCTGTGATTCTGTGATTTTTTGTGTTTTTTGTTTCCTAGGTACATCTCAGTTCATACCAAATTTGCCAGGAAACATTCTTTTGTCACAGAATTTCTAATTAAAAGCAAAGGAGAAATGTCCATCCAAAGAGTAGTTCCTACCTACTCTAATGAGTAATTAAGTACTTGCACTGTCAAATCATTCCCTTCTTTAAAGAGTTTATGATAGGGGCAAGGCAGGGGGTAGAAAAGAGGCTTGAACTAGGATCTCCGACCTTAGGAAGGGCTGAGGCTGCATCTGGAATATTGTATTCAATTCTGGGGCCCACTGAGGACAGGGAACTGCTGGAGAGAGTCCAGCACAGAGTCACCAAGATGATTAAGGGAGTGGAGCATCTCCCTGCTGAGGAAAGGCTGAGGGAGCTGGGGCGCTTTAGCTTGGAGAAGAGGAGACTGAGGGGTGACCTCATTAATGTTTATAAATATGTTAAGGGTGAATGTCAGGAGGATGGAGCCAGGCTCTTCTCAGTGATGCCCAATGGTAGGACAAGGGGCAATGGGTGTGAGCTGGAACACAGGAGGTTCCGCTTAAACTTGAGAAGAAACTTCTCTACTGTGAGGGTGACAGAGCCCTGGACAGGCTTCCCAGGGAGGTTGTGGAGTCTCCTTCTCTGGAGACATTCAAAACGCACCTGGACACCTTCCTGTGTGATCTCATTTAGGTTCCTGCTCTGGCAGGGTGATTGGACTGGATGATCTTTTGAGGTCCCTTCCAATCCCTGACATTCTGCGATTCTGTGTGATTCTGTGATCTGTCCACCAGACAATCACACTCCACCTCCATCTTTTCTTGATGGCCTGGAGCTCACCTTGCTGAGGAATTGGAAAATTTCTACTATTTGGAAAATTTCTACTATTATAGTTATTTCCCACCCTGTTCAAGCTGGAAGGAGCCTATGCACCCTACACAACCCACCGGCCCCTGAAAGGCATGAGAATAAAAACCCATCCTCACCATTGTGGAGGATCCTCCCAAGACACTGGAGCAGGGGACAAAGGAATGGGAGCCTGGGTGGCCCTGCTGGTGTCAATCCAGCTTTTTCAGAAGCCTTTAAGTAGTACTTAGGGCTGGATTTGCTGGCACATTTGGTATTTTTTTAATGCAGAGTATTTCTTTCTTGGCACTCAAGAGGCATCAAATCAATTACTTAATCCAGCAGATCTGCATCAGTAAATCATCCAAGTGTATTGGCCAAAAGGGGTGGGGAAGAAAAAGAAAGAAAAAAGTCATCTCCTGGTTTCAAGTCTAAATAACCATGTTGCTTGACAGCTCCAGGAGTGGGATTGCAATTCAACCATCGACTTGCAGACTAAGGAAAATAACCCTAAACCACACAGCTGGCATAATATTGTCCACCCCATGCAGAGCCCACATGGCCAGGTTGTATCTGTGCAAGAAGAAAATGAGCTCAGATGCTCTAGCGAGGACCTGGAGTGTGGTCCCACCACTATTAGTTGCAACTGAGGTGGGATTCATCCCACTTAACGTTAGGAATGAAAGTCAGCTGGTAAATTAAGACATACAAAGCATGGTGTAGACATTTTCTTGGGCATCTGGTGTCTGAGATCCCACTGAAATCAGTGGAGATGGTGGGCTCTTTGTCCAGGCACCTAAACCTCAGAGAATTCAGTCTGAAGGACTTTCTTATCATAGAATCCTAGAATCATAGAATGGTTTGGGATGGAAGGGACCTTAAAGATCATCCAGTTTCAACCCCCCTGCCATCAGCAGGGACACCTTCCACTAGACCAGGTTGCTCAAAGTCTCATCCAACTTGGCCTTGAACACTTCCAGGGAGGGGGCATCCACAACTTCCTTGGGCAACCTGGGCCAGTGTCTGACCACCCTCACAGTGAAGAACTTCTTCCTAATATCTAATCTAAACCTCCCCTCTTTCAGCTTAAACCCATTTCCCCTTGTTTTGTCATTAACTGCCCTTATGAAAAGTTCTTCCCCAGCTTTCTTGTAGCCCCTTCAGGTACTGGGAGGCCGCTATAAGATCTCCCCGGAGCCTTCTCTTCTCCAGGCTGAACAGCCCAAACTCTCTCAGCCTGTCTTCATAGGAGAGGTGCTCCAGCCCTTGGATCATCCTGGTGGCCTCCTCTGGACTTGTTCTAGCTGCTCCAGGTCTCTCTTGTGATGGGGGCTCCAGAACTGGACGCAGTATTCCAGGTGGGGCCTTTTCCATAATGACCTGAGTTCCTAAGCAAAGACATGTTGAAAACCTCTACCCTGCTTTCAAATCGGGTGCAATCAGCTTCACACAAGCACGTGCACACACATAGAAGGTGACAGTATCCATTGCACTTCCTTTCTGACCATCCTCCAAGGAGGTAGTAGCCTACAAAGAGGTAGACTCAAACATTGTCAGAGTTTGGGATTATCTGTCTGCCTGGATTGGTTCCATGTGATACGAACAGAAGCGTGTTGAAAATGCCAGGAATTGCCCCATTTTGCTTCAGGGAGGGCTATAATTAGATAATGTCTGTATTGCGCTCGGAGACGATCGCACGAGAGAAGCCACAGCACTGCAAAGCATTAGAAGCATTTCAGAGCCGGGTTTGTCACTCAGAGGTAAATGATCTGGGGGGAAGATGGCAACTTGCCACAAAAATGTTCCTGATCTTCACATGGCATTCAGAGTTTAATTCTTCAGACGTGTCCCGACACAGAATTCAAAGCCTGACACGCTTCACAGGGTTTAACACATTTGGGGTTTGGAAAGGCCTGGGGTGGACAGGCGTCCGTTCAAACTGTCAGCAGTATCTCCAAGGGGAATTCCAAGCAGAAAAGCCAAACATTGCATGAGCAAAGGAGTCCAACAGCTCGACACAGAATGAGCTGATCCCACGTAGTTCAAGGGCTTAAAGGACCATGTTGGTTGGGAGCACTGTTGCCCAAAATGGGAACATCTCCAAGAGGGATGCCAGAGGTTGGGTGGGATTAGTTGCCTTGGGAAGGTATCTCGCTCTGTTGATTGTGGGAGTTGCCCAAGATGGAAAAATCTCCAGGAATGAAGTTAAGAGATTTGGTGGGACATGTTGCCTTGGGAAGGTCCCTCTCTCTGTTGACTGTGGCCAGAGAGAGGGTTTGTTTCCATCTCAGAGCATGAACCCAGTCCTCAGTGGCTGCAACGTGGAAGAGGCAAGCAGGCAGGCTGGAAGATGGACCTTGTGTCAGTTCAGCAAGATTTTCTCTAATGTTTGCATCAAAATTAAAGAAAGCAATCCTTCATGCATGGAAGCATTTTGGGTTTACAAATAATGATTTGTCAACCCCAGTGTAGACTAGGTCAATACCAAGGAATAAGGTAGAGCAGGCTGGTGGGTGAAGGAGAAGAATTCGGGGGGGACATGGGTTGTGGCCTGTTTTGAGGTGCACGCCACCCCTTACTCAGGGGACCCTCTCAACTACATCTCACTGTGCAACAGGAGTAGATTCAACACCTCGGGAGATGTCAGGCTGTGAGAAACATTTACCCCAGACACAGCCAAACAAAGTGTTCCTAATTCAGCAACAACCACCTCTATCAGCATAGAGGAGACATAGAGAGCTGGAGATGCAAAACCAGAAGAACCAAGAGGATCATCTCTTCTCAAGTCCCAAAGGATTCAAGCAAAGGAATTGCACTAAGTGCAGTTTATTCTACAGCCTTGCTGGTCGAGGTCAAGCCAACCACATCCAGCGCTCCCACAGGGACCAAGACAAGACACAAGTCAAATTAAAATGAGAGTTAAACAGTGGCTCACAGGAAATGGGCTTCAAGGGCTTTTCCAAACAAAGAGATGGGAAATTCACTTGTTGTGCAATTAATGTGCAGGAGGTGAAGTGAACCTTTCCCTCTTGTCACCTCCTGCTTTTCTCTCAGCTGGGTGGATGACGTGTTTTGGCACCAGCAGAGCTTCCCAGCCCCTCCTGAAAGGTCAGAGCTCCTCAGTGTGTCCATACACATATTAAAAGCACCTGTGCATTGCTCCTGCAAAAGTCACCCCAGAAGATCTCCTGTCCTGAAGACATGTTGGATCAGGCAGAGGCCAAGATGGGACCCTGCATTCAGCAGATCGATGTGACCACCAGAGCTGGGTGACCACTACACACTCTGAGAAGGGAGCAGGGGAGCTGGACCCTGAGCCAGGGCAGGAGATGCTCCCTAGCTTCAGTGGCCACACAAGTTGTGTCTACACTACCACAAAAGGAGGATCAGGGACTGATCCTGATCTTGATGTCAATTAGTGCTGACTCTGTTTTGGACCACTCCATGGATGTCTCCAGGACAGAGCCCAGACATGGTTTGGAGACAGGTCACTCCAGGGTACACACCCCATATGAACTGGAGAGCAATTTCAATCCCTCCTCCATGCTTGGTCCATCAACATTATCTTATCAGACTTTATACCTTTGAATACACCAAAAGCACACTGAAACAAGACCCCAAGACTGGAGAAGACACCCCACTGTGTAGCACCTAGCCCTCGATTCTGGTCTGCAACCCTATAACGCAGCAATTATTTGGGATGGTGGAGTATTTGCAAGTCCTGGGGTCTTGCCCCACTCATAGCCAAAAAGGTTGATCCAAAATTAAGGTCCCAGTCTCTTTGGTTGTCCACTCACAGCACCCACAGACACTTGGAGCAAGCTTCTGGCTGAGCTGACACTAAAGAGCTGAAGCACCCACCACACAAAAATAGCTCTGTTATGGCTCAGCCACGGTGACAGTCACGTTGGACAAAGCTCTTGGGCTTTGCAGAGCTGACACCATGGGGTGAAGAGCCCCATTTTATTAAGCAGTTAAATCTCAACTGCTCCAAGAAGGACTTGGTGGCCTGGGAGACATCTCCCAGCAAGTGATGGCAAGGGAGAAAAGGAGGATTATTCCCCATTCGCTAAAATAAACAGATTATTTAGACAGCCTGGGATATTGTCCTGCACATCAAGTGCAGCTGCCATGAAGAGCCTCTCTAGCATCTTGACTCCATCAATACCTTTGGGGTTTGGGCCACCAGGGAGCAATGTGTCAGAACTCAACCTTTCCTCGCAAAATCAGCAATATTCCCAAACACCCAGCCCTCAGTCTCTTCACACCCAACTTTCCTCAGGAAGTCTGAAGTGCCACAGGTCACCTTTTTTCAAGGAGGAAAGGTGGGGATGGTCCCAACTGAATTTGCCAAGGATGTCTCAACATGCCCTGTTGGCCTCCTGGCCCTGTTGACCACCAGACACCTTGGTTTAGGGCACCACAGATGTGTCCAGGGAGCTGGGATGGTCATGGTGGTCAGGAGGTGCTGAGACATCTTGTCAGCAAGGTGGTTACCAGGAGAAATTTTCCAAAGGGCATCAAAAGATGGATTCAAGGAGTGGGAAAAGTCAGATGTTGTATATGCAGTGAAGCTGATGATCCTGCAAGCAGAGTCTGGAGTCAGGGAAATCTGAAGGACCCAAAGGGAAAGGAGAAGGTGACCTCTGTCCTCAGTCCATGCCCAGGGTGAAGTCAAAGTGAAACAGGCTATGGAAAATGCATATGGGGTTTGGACACAAGAGATTGGGGCTGTTAACCCAAACTGTCACAATCAAGCTGCCTTTGGTTGTCTCAGTGCCTCAGTTTCCCTACCTGTAGATATAAACTGGTTTGACAGCTGGGCACGATGGGGAAAGGAGGAGAAGTACGTGGCCAAGGAGTACGGATGGTCCAGAAGTCTTCACTGTTCTCAGCATCATTCTGCAAAACCCAATTCCCAAAACCCAATTTAGTAGATAAAACCCTGAAAACTTGACTCCTGCCTTGTGCCTGGGGTGGAGAGTGGGAGGGAGGGGACATTTTGGGGTCTTTGGACATCATCATTAGAGAAGGGTTTAATCCCCAGGCATTCGCTGTCATCTCCTGGGAGAATAAAATTTCCAAGGTTGTTGTAATTGACCACAGATCATCATCATCTTAATTGTCACTATAATCATCATCATCATTATCATTATTATTTGTTATTATTAAGATATTGCTGTCAATAACTGCTCTAAGATACAACCAAAGGTGGAAGTGGAGGGAGTGGTAGTGACTTTCTCAGGCCAAAAAAAAATGGATTTTATCCTCTGAACTGCCTCACGGGGACTTCTCAAAGCTTTGCTCAGCGGTACAAATCAAAGCTGCTCTTCCTAGGACAGCAGTAGGGCCAAGCTGAGTGTCCTCCTGGAGCTGAGCAAGTCCCTCACCCATCAGGGATGTTGCCACTCACCAGCCATGGGATGCCACCATATCTCCTCTGGGTTTTACAGTGAATTCTTGGTTGCTCCACAGTCTGCTCTGGAGTTTCTTGCTGTGGATCAGACTCAGGAGCTGAGGAGATCTTCATTGCAACTTGGACATACAAAAATGGTCAGCTGCAGACACCTGAGCTTTTCCTGATAGAAAACCAGGAAAAGAAATTCCCAGCTGGAGATGGCCAGATGGTCTCATAGGAGACAGGTGAGAAGAGATAAGGACATGAAGGTGATGAGCAGTGTTGGATGAAGCCTTTGTTCACCATCCATCACTTCTGAGGGGAAAAAAAGAGCTTTTGTTATTTGCAATGATTAATATTATTATTATTAATTTGGGGCTGATCCACCTGGGGAAAAGAAGGCTCTGGGGAGACCTTCTAGCAGCCTTCCAGTACTTGAAGAGGCTCCAGGAAGGCTGGGGAGGGACTTTGGCCAAGGGCAGGGAGTGACACAACAAGGGGTGATGGCTTGAAAGTGTCAGAGGGGAGATGGAGCTGCGATGTGAGGAAGAAATTGTTTGCTGTGAGGGTGGTGAGACAGTGTCCCGGGTTGTCCAGAGAAGCTGTGGCTGCTCCTCCCTGGAAGTGTTCTCGGCCAGGCTGGATGAGGCTTTGAGCAACCTGGTCTAGTGGAAGGTGTCCCTGCTGCTGGCAGGGGGGTTGGAACTGGATGATCTTTAAGCTCCCTTCCAACCCAAACCATTCTGTGATTCTATGATGATCTTCAACCACCACGTCCCTTTGCGTGCTGGCATCCACACGCTCTCAAAGTAAATTTGCTTTGCAAGGAGGCTTAAAATGTGCACTTTGAGAGGAAGGGAATAGACCCAACTCGTTTACACAAACAAGCAGGAGAACAGGCTTGTCACATTCCAGACGTGCTTCCCCCGGCCGCCGGCCCCCTCCTGCTCCACCAAAGGAAAAGCTCTTTTTTCTCCTTTTCAAAAGAAATCCAGCACGGAAAGTTCCCCATCTGCAATAATCCGGAGGGGAATCTATTTGCAGGGTGATTTGTAGACATGCTGAGATTATATTTGAGCTCCCAGGGGAAATTTTTTCCTCCTTGTTTCGCTTGTGTCAAGCAGAGGGGTTGAATTTTCAACCTCAAATTGCAGCTGCTCAAGGAGGTTGTCATCATTTCATTCCCTTCTCTGAGAAACGTGGGATGGGCTCTATCCAGGCTGGAAAATGGTTTAGTGTCCAAAAAACAGTGGTTGCACCCACCGTTGGGGAGTGACCCTGAGTCCATGCTCACCAAGAAGTGAATCCCACCAGCACCTCATGATGTTCTCCTGGGATATCTCCATCTGTAAGCTCAGGGAGAGCCTCAGCCTCTATATACAGGATTGGGAAAAAGAAAATCCAGGAGGGAAATCAGATAAGGCACATTCCTGGGTGCACATTACTGAAATGATTTCACATCTCAACGTTAATGCCCATACTTGACCGGGGAGTCGCACAAATCCACTTGATTTATAGAGATGGAGCTAGAGAGAGGCCAAGAAGGGTATTTTCCCCTCTCCGTGCTCTTTGCCTGGTAGCTCGAAGAACACTGACAATGTTTCTCTTGTGTTTGAAGTGCTGCACAAAAAAAAAAAGGGAAATGCTAGGAGAGTGATAAGCGGCGTTCCAGCCAAGAAGGTAAACTCGGTGCGCGCCCATCACTCCTCAGCTCTTGACCAGCCACTCTGAATGAGGTGATTCTGTCTGCTCAGGTCTTGCACCAGAAGGTAACACCCCAACATCAACAAAGGATGGAAAAACAAACCATGGTTCAACTTCAACCCACACCACAGGGTTGTTCTTGCTTTGCCCAAGAGCTACTGGGCACCAGTAATGATCAGTTTTCACCAGTTTTCCATCCTCCCCATGTGCACCAGGTCTCTTCCATCCACTTCTTGACACACAACTGATTTTCCACAATTGCTGGATACTCAGCAGACAAAAATTCAGAGCATCCCTGCAGGAAGACAGTTTGATAGGTCTCATTTTGCACAAGGGGAAACTGAGGCACAAAAGAGACAGGAGAACCTGCACCCTCAGGACTTGCAGCCAAGCTTGAACATGAGATGGAAAGTTCCTAGAGTGATACCTGACCTTCTCTGGAAGAGATTTCTTTGCCCTCATGCCTCAAGCTGGAGGGGAAATTCAGAGGGGTGGGATGGGAAATGCCCTGCTGGGATCCAGCCCTGACAGCTGAGATTTGAGGCTGTTTATTTTCCAGACTGATCTGGCAGAGAGAAGAGAAACCGAGGTCACGGTGAGGGCTCAGAAACCCGAGCTACCACCTTTTGTGTGCTCCCTGCCTCAGTTTCCCCACCCCACTGACCTTCCAGAGGATAAACTTTGCTTTTATTCCCTCTCCCATCAGAAATGCCAGGGGAAGGCTGTGATTTCACCCACCACCCTGACCCACCATACATCTCCAGCAGTCTGGGTGTTCCTCCACCACCTAAATGTGCCCTTGCTTTGTTCACATAAACACAGCCCGAGGTGCTGTGATGATCTCAAACCTACCACCCTGAGTTCTGCTGCTATCACACAGACATACCAAGCCCCTGACTTTTTACCTTTGTCCATCTCAGCGGTGGAGTTTCCTGGCTTGCTGCTTGTTTACACATGTTTCCTCCTCGAGCTGTGACTCAAGCTTCAGGTATTTGAGATTTTGGTCATTACTGAGCTAAACCACCTTCCCAGCACTGGGAGTAACTTCTGAAGCCCTCAGTTAAAGCAAGCACCCAAGTTCTCACCACCCAGGGTTATGGTATGGATTTCTCCTGCCCTGGGCTTTGCATCCCAGCATGTTGGAGAAGTCTGTAAGATCTGGTGGCCCAAATATGTGCCTTGACCTCAAAGGAAGGTTTTGGGTGGTGGGGTCAGGACTGAGAAGCCAGACACATCTGCCTTCATGAGGAGGTCCAGCTTCAGGAGGAACAAGCAGTTCTATCTCCTGTAGGGTCTGATGGATGCCCTCTTGGCTGGAGGTTGAAGCCATGTGGTCTTGGGGCTCATTTTGCAGACAGACCCACAGCATAGGGACAGGTGGTACATGGCCAGAAGGTCCTGCACTTGATTGATTGCTCCTTGACATGCCCCTACAATTACCCTCTGTGAAAACCACTCAATGCCATATTGATGCCCAGATCCACCCATCAAAGAGCAGGAGTTTGGCTGAGCTGCCTCAGTTGGGAGCTGGACATTTTCTTGAGTCCAGGTGTCTCCAGAGACCAAACAACCCATCTGAGCTGCAGAACTCCACCAATTGTCAAGGAGAAATAGG
Source organism: Antrostomus carolinensis (assembly GCF_000700745.2). NCBI lineage: Eukaryota > Metazoa > Chordata > Aves > Caprimulgiformes > Caprimulgidae > Antrostomus > Antrostomus carolinensis. The sequence continues at coordinate 7,736 of NW_010331268.1, read as the reverse complement.
AGCTGAATACGCAGCTGCCAAGGGCCCAAAATCCAGGAGGGTGAATCCAAACATGAGCCAACAGGATGAGGAGAGCTGTTGTTGTTCACTCTGCACGAGATTTGAGGCCAGCTCAAATCCTGGTCCTGGGCTTTCCAAGCTGGTGAAGATGATACCTTCATTGGACAATTAGGGACCAGCCAGCTCTTGGTCCTGCCCTTTTCAAGATGGTGAGGATGATGAGTCCACGGGGAGGAGGTGTGGACTGTGTAAAGCTTCTCAGGGACTGCTAGAGTCCTCACAGAAGTGAGAAGGACAATCGTTACCATCAGGGTCATTTGTCCCGCTGCACTATGGAGAGGGGAGTCTCTGGGTAACAACCACATGTGGGTACATCCCTGGTGCACCAGCCCCCCAAAAAGGTTGATGTAAAGGCTCTCCACATCAGCACATCATGCCATGGAGATACCAACCAGGTGAGATACAGCCCACAGGTAGCACAGCTGTCATGAGATGAGAAGAAAAGATACACAAGTAAGGACATCAACCAGTCTTAATACAGAAGTAGCCTTGTGATAATACCCGAGGGAGCTCCAAACACTTTCTCAGCATGTCCAGAATCTCACAGAACCTCTGGAGAGCTGGACTATCTGCTTATAACTTTCATATTTCAGAGGTAAACTGAGGCACCAACTTGCAGGTAGCTCCTGCTCACCTGCTGAAGAAGGTATTTCCTACAGACACCACCAGGGCCGAGGGACCACAGCATCTGTGTCAGCTCGAATCACTGGGGGACAAAACATTTTGCTGGCTAAATCTGTCCCATTAGGTCCAAACACAGATGTCCTACATGGATGAAAGATGGGAAATATGTCAGAGAAGGAGGAACATGCAATAGTGCTTTCCCCTTTTGATCTACAAGTTCAGAGCCCCTACGGCAGGTAGGGACAAGCCACCACAGCCATGTTCCTATGGTCTCTGATGCAAGATCCAAGGATTCTCCTTAGCCCTGGAGAAAGAACCCCATCTCCTTGCAGCCAGTTCATCCATAAAGCAGGACGGCCACCATCGCTGGACACCCAGGTACAAAAGTTTTACATTTTGGATGCAGATATCCATCCATCACCTTCTAATCCTCAGCCTTTGACCTTCTGCCTTTGTGTGAGCAAGGAAAAAAACCACACGTGTTAAGGCAACAAGGAAATGACCCAGAGTCTGATCCCTCTGATCCCTGCTTCACCTCCCAGGACGGGTGATGTCCCTCAGCGGTGAGATCTAATCCCTTGGCCACCACAATCGGGCAGTTCATGGAGGGAAAGTCCTCACCGCAGGATGCTGAGTATCCACCAAGGGGTGATAATCTGCCTGAATGCTAAAAAAGAGTTGTTTTGCCCCAAATTCTCTTCAGGGCTGAGATGGCAGGGCAAGAAAGGAGAGAATTCAATCAAAGTGAGATAGTTTTTGCTTCTTCATGTCTAGGGTCACTGCTCCATCTAGTGTTGGAAACCTCCCTTCAGCAGGCAGTGGCACCACTGGGCAGGGACACACCAGCAGCCTGGAAAACGGGTCACTGAAACCTTTTTGGAGGAACACAAAACCCTGGTGATTTTATTCTGCTTATTTGGTTATTATTATTATTACTATTATTATTATTATTATTGCCAGGAGAAGTTGTCTCTTCTCTCTCAAACATCACAAAAGCTTTGCCAGGAGATCTGCACAGGGGCTGTGGAAGGAGCCCAAGTGTTTGATCATACCTGAGGGCTCAAGCATGGGCAATCAGTTTATTCACACCCACATGGCATCTCACACGTGACATGGGAGAAGGACTTGGGGTGCTGGGGGACGAGAAGCTCAACATGAGGCGGCAACGTGCGCTGGCAGCACAGAGGCCAATAACCGTGTCCTGGGCTGCACCCAGAGCAGCGTGGGCAGCAGGTGGAGGGAGGGGATTCTGCCCCTCTGCTCCGCTCTCCTCACACCCCACCTGCAGTGCTGCCTCCAGTGCTGGGGCCACCAACAGCACAAGGACATGGAGCTACTGGAGCCAGTGCAGAGGAGGCCACGAGGATGATGCGAGGGCTGGAGCAGCTCTGCTGTGAGGACAGGCTGAGAGAGTTGGGACTGTTGAGCCTGGAGAAGAGAAGGCTCCAGGGAGACCTTCTAGTGGCCTCCCAGTCACTGAAGGGCTCCAGGAAGGCTGGGGAGGGACTCTGGCCAAGGGCAGGGAGTGACAGAACAAGGGGTGATGGCTTGAAAGTGGCAGAGGGGCGCCGGAGCTGAGATGTGAGGAAGAAATTCTTTGGTGTGAGGGGGGTGAGACACTGGAACAGGTTGCCCAAGGAAGTTGTGGCTGGGCCCCCCTCGAAGGGGTTTAAGGCCAGGTTGGATGAGGCTTTGAGGAACCTGGTCTAGTGGAAGGGGTCCCTGCTGATGGCAGGGGGGTTGGGACTGGATGAGCTTTAAGGTCCCTTCCAACCCAAACCATTCTGTGATTCTGTGATTCTATGATCTCGATCTCCAAATGAAGCTACTGTGGTTCAGGTGGAATCAGGAAAACTATCTGGAAAAGCACATTACAGGGAAGCTGCTGCTACAAAGTGGAGGAATTCATAGTGCCCATCACAAGCAGAAATGACATCAGTAGGGTTCAGAGTTAACGCCTTTTCATTGTGAGAAGGCAGCTATGCCTCTCTCCAAGATATTTTTTTTGGAATGGTTATTTTCTTTTCTACTGCAAGGTAAGGAAAACCTCTCTGTGTCCATTAAACCTTGACCTCTTGGACCAGGTTGGGTGGTATCTATCTCAGACCAGCTTGGGATCAAGATTTCCTGAACTTTTGTGGTGAAATAGAAGAAATGGGCTCCTTTTTCTAAAATAGCCTAAAATAACCATTTTCAGGCCAGCTGAGTCTGTGGGTCTGGCATTTCCTGGCTTCCCATCTCTGCAAAAACCCATGGGTTGTGGGAAAGGAGGAGAAAGGATGATCCTGCTCCAAGAGAAAGAGGAGCAGGTCATACTACCCACCTTATTATTTTTTAAATAAAAAATAAACCCAATTCTCTGAAACACTCATGCTACCAAAATAAAATGGATTCTTTTTTTTTTTTAGCTTAAAAAGAATACAAATTGCTTCCAAATTGTTTTGATAAAATTATTGTGACAGGAAATTGAATATTTCACAGACATTTAAAAAATACTGAAGTGAGAGTGAAATTTTAATTACTTAGGAAGCACCACCCATGGGTCTGAGTTATTGCCAGAACAGGACCTCCAGGACCTCTTCTAAAACCTGCAGCAGGATCCCAGCTGCCATGATATTGGGGGTTGGAACTGGATGATCTTTAAGGTCCCTTTCAACCCAAACCATTCTATGATTCTGATAGAGCCAGGGGTGATGGTTCTTTGCTTTGATGAAAACTTCCAGCTATCATGGGAACAAGAAGAGCCTCCAAACCCAGGGGCTGATAGGAAAGATCCCTCATGTCATAGTGTTAGAGGATAACTCAGGTGGGAAGGGACCACAGGAGGTCTCTAGTGCAACCTCTTGCCCAAAGTATGTTGAGTGATCAGGTCAGACCAAGTTGTGCAGGACTTTACCCAGTTGGGTCTTGAAAGCCTTCAAGGATGGAGATGTCACAGGTTTCTGGGTAGCTGACTCTTGGCCTTCTTGGCCACCTGCCCACTCTGCTGCCTCATGTTCAGCTGCTGTCCACCAACCCCCCCAGGTCCCTCTCTGCCCAGCAGCTCTCCTCCCACTCCTCCCCAAGCCTGGAGCGCTGCCGGGGGTTGTTGTGACCCAAGGGCAGAACCCGGCACTTGGCCTTGGTGAACCTCATGCAATTGACCTCAGCCCATTGATCCAACCTGTCCAAAAAAATTGTGGCAGCAGTGGGATAGATACAGCCGTACATGTGGCTGTGCCCTCACCCTTAGGGCCATGGTCCTGGCTGAGATCTGCAGCACCAGGAGAACACAGGGATAAAGTCAAACAAATGAACAGGGCAACCCAAGGGGCTGCCAATGCTGCAGACATGGATCTGCCTGAGTTCTGCATGGAATAGAATCATAGAATGGTCTGGGTTGGAAGGGACCTTAAAGCTCATCCAGTTCCAACCCCCCTGCCAGCAGCAGGGACACCTTCCACTAGACCAGGTTGCTCAAAGCCTCATCCAGCCTGGCCAAGAACACTTCCAGGGAGGAGCAGCCACAGCTTCTCTGGGCAACCTGTTCCAGTGTCTGACCACCCTCACAGTGAAAAACTTCTTCCTAATATCTCATCTAAACCTCCCCTCTTTCAGCTTAAACCCATTTCCCCTTGTTTTGTCATTAATTGCCCTTATGAAAAGTCCTTCCCCAGCTTTCTCGTAGGCCCCCTTCAGGTACTGGGAGGCCGCTAGAAGGTCTCCCTGGAGCCTTCTCTTCTCCAGGCTGAACAGCCCCAACTCTTTCAGCCTGTCCTCACAGGAGAGGTGCTCCAGCCCTCGGATCATCCTGGTGGCCTCCTCTGGACTTGTTCTAGCTGCGCCAGGTCTCTCTTGTGTTGGGGGCTCCAGAACTGGACGCAGAATTCCAGGTGGGGAAAGTAAAAGTAACTTTCCAGGAAGCAAAGTAAAAAGTCCAAAGGGAGGAAACCAGATTTGTTTCTTTCTCTTACTCTGTATTCAGAGCTGTGAGTGAAGCACCCCAAGAAATTTGGGAGTGTGAGGTTTAACAATCCCACAAGTTTTTGCCAAACAATGATTTCCCACAGCAGAGCTCTGCTGCTCCCCAAATAATTCATCCTCCTGGTTCATCCCAGCTACTGGTGAGGGGGTGGTGGCAGAGGACGCTCTACAAGCAATGGGTTTGGCTTCTCACAGAGCAATTCCAAGCTCCAAAAGACAGTCCAGAGCTCACGGAGGGAAACTGAGGCACAGAACAGTGCAATGACTTCCTGGGTTCTGTTTGGCTTCTGATTGTCCCCTGGGTCACCTCCTGCCTTGGGGATGATGGGGTAACCAGGGGGATGGAGGCATCGCTCTCACATGGCAGGTGGTCCTTGGCTACCAGTGTCCCAGAGTCAGGAGTGGGGTAAGGAATTTTGGGGTCCAGGTGTTTATCAGGACATGATGCATCATCATTTCTTGTTCTAGAAATGAGCAGAAAGGGAGGAAAACCCACAGGAACAGGGGCTGGCAGGGCCCCCAACCATTGCACAAACCTCTCTGAGCATCCCATCTCCTCAACCCAGCCTCGCACACATCTTCTCATATGTGCCCTGGTGTCACCAAGGCTTTTATCCAGATCATACCTTAAAGACGGTGTGTGCAGCCAGGTTTATAACACTGAACATGCTTTTGGTTTCCCTTCCTGAATCGAATTCCCCAGCAAATGGTTCTTTGGAATGAGATGTTGGCCCACAACGTCCGAGAGCCGAGCCCTCGGGTGTTTCTATCGGTATTACACACGATGAATGCTCCAAGACAAGAAGTTACATAGAAAAAACGCCTTTTGTCCAGCAACACAATCTGCTTTTTTGTTCTGTGTGGCCAAGATAATTGGAACTGCGAAGTGCCACCTTAACACCCTTCCACCAGTCATGGATTTAATTCTGAGAAGAAAAACTCCCCCGCAGTTATTGCTATAAAGCAACGCAGCGATTCAGAGAAACCTTTTCACTCGCCGATGCTTTGGGGACCACCCAGGCACTGGGAGGACAAAGCCACCCACGAGCCCGTTGTGAGGGACAGAGTGGATCCAGGTCAGTGAGGATGGATGGTCTGGCAATGGTGTCCCCCCCTCCCACCCCAGTTTTGGGGTAAGGATGCAGTTTGAAGCTCCAGCCCGGTGATGTGTAGACTCTGTGCATCACACGAGGATGAGACACGTGCAGAAGGGGAAACTGGTCTCACTGGGGGTTTGGTTGGCTCTGTGATCAGCGTGTGTGCAAAGGCTGTGGGTAGAAGGATTCATTTTTTTAGGGGTCACACATAGGTAACCACCCCCTCACTGCCACCTCTTCCTTGACTGCTGTGCTTGTGCAGCAGCTGCAGAGGCGTTTGCTAGTTAATTTATGCAAATCTATGCATATAAATACACAGAAATGTATGTTAAAGAAAAAAAATCATTCCTTTCTTTTAAAGCCACCATCTCGTTTCTACCCAC
>NW_010331268.1:0-1597 GCF_000700745.2 Antrostomus carolinensis | reverse complement strand
GGAATGGAGAGCCTCCCTTTCTCCCATCCCCTTGTCTCCTGGAGCAGGTCATGCTCAGACCCATCTCCTTGACCCCCCCGGTAGCAGCAACTGTCCAGAAAATTAAATTCACTTCAGCAGAAACAAAACCATCGTGGAGAAGAGCTGAGCTGCACCCCCTGCCCCAGCTGGCTGTGTTGTGCCCAGTCCCCAAGGGATGCTGGACACAAATGTACCAGGATCCCCTCCTTGATGGAGCCAAAAACTTCATCTCTGCCACTGACACCTCCCCTGTGTAGCCTTGGGTACATCACTTGTTCCTGTCACCCTACACAGGATGATAGAATCATTGGTTGGAAAAGACCTTTGAGATCATCGAGTCCAACCGTACCTGTCCACTACTAAACCAGATCTCTGAGCACCTTGTCTACCCATTTTTTAAATATCTCCAGGGATGGTGTGATGGGACTCAGCCACTTCCTTAGGTAGCTTGTTCCAGTGCCTGAGAATCCTTTCAGTGAAGAAATTTTTCCTCACATCCAATCTGAACCTCCCTTGGTGCAACTTGAGGCCATTTCCTCTTGTCCTGTCCCTTGGTCCTTGGTTGAACAGACCCACCCCCACCTCTCTCCACCCTCCTCCAAGGGACTTGGACAGAGCCACAAGGTCTCCCCTCAGCCTCCTTTTCCCCAGGCTCAACACCCCCAGTTCCCTCAGCCACAAGGGAACTCAGCACACTTGTGCTCCAGACCCTTCCCCAGCTCCGTTGCCCTTCTCTGGACACGCTCCAGCACCTCCATGTCCTTCTGGGACGCAGGGGCCCAAAACTGGACAAAAAAAGGTCCTGTATTTGCACCAGGCACAAGACTGGCCCGAGGGTGTAAGCAGGAACTGGATGGCTGCTCCCACAGGGATTTCATCCAGTGTTTGGAAAGGGCATTTTTCCATCCGCTGCTGAACTGGGCTGAAAGGAACCTGTAGACCAACAATCCCATGGAGAAGACACACACAAACAGCATGAGAGCTCTCCCTGATTTCAGAAAGTAAGCCAGAAAGAAACAGAAAAAAGGGGGGAAACATGTTCATTAGGAAGCACAAACTATTAAGAGACCGTCTGAAATTCCAGAGGGAATCACCACGGCAGAGAAATCAGGAGAAAGCAGTTGGGCTGTGTCCATCTGCCTGTCTGCCCCAGCTCTGAAACACCACAGGAGGTGATTCAGCTTCAGCATTAAACACATGAAGGTCTCCAGGGCTGTTTGAGCCCTTATAGATCTTCTAAAATTTAATATCTGGAGGAAAGAGAGATGTACACACCAGGGCTGCTGGGGAGGTGAAGGATGCTCAACCCCTTTATTAGACACTGGAGAATCCACATGGGTTAATACATCCAGGTAATTGGGTTTGGGTGTTTTGCTGATGAAAGCAACAGCCCTTGGTTCATCCAGGGTGGATTTTGTGGAAGCTCATCTCACCAATGTCTCAGGTGCTTTGATTGAGTGTGAGGGCACCCAACAGGCCCTGGCCAAGGCACTTTCACAAACCCACTGCTGCCATCTGCTGCAAGAAACCTTCTTAGGAGACAACAGTAAAATAAAATAAAATAAAATAAAATAAA
>NW_010331267.1:5789-7895 GCF_000700745.2 Antrostomus carolinensis | reverse complement strand
GTGCAGGACCCAGCACTTGGCCTTGCTGAACATCATGCAGTTGGTTGCCGCCCATTGATCCAACCTGTCTAGATCCCTCTGCAGAACCTTCCTACCCTCAATCAAATCAACACTCCCACCCATCTTAGTGTCATCTGCGAATTTCCTGAGGGTGCACTTGATCCTTTCATCCAGATCATGGATCAAGATGTTAAACAGAACTGGCCCCAACTCTGAACCCTGGGGAACACCACCGGTGACCGTTCTCCAGCTGGATTTAACTCCTTTCCCCACCACTCTTTGGACCCGTCCGTCCAGACAGTTTGAACCCAGCAGAGAGTTTGCCTGTCCAGGCCATTGGCAGCCAGTTTCTCAAGCAGAATGCTGTGGGGAATGGTGTCCAAGGCTTTACTGAGGTCCAGAAACAGCACATCCACCCTGGTCCCCTAAGCGGGTCACCTTGTCATATCCCCCAGGACATTGGGAGCTGATGCAGTGTTGAGAATTAGCCATAAGGGGGCTGGTTTGCTTTCGGGAATGGCACGTGCTGAAGCCAGAAATGACGTTCTTCACATTGTCCATGGTCACTTGCCTGGTATTCTTCTTTTTCTTTCCTCTTTCTTTTTTCTTGTTTTGTGTGTGTTTTTAATTTTTTTAGCGATGACTTTATTGAAATCATTGCAATCCTGCTGGACAGCAGTGAGGGAATGCTTCTCTCAGTGTCCCTGTGGGACCTGGGTGACCTTAAGCCAAACACCAGGGAACATCTGGCTGGTGTAACCAGCCCCTTCCATGGGAGCAGTGGAGAGGGAGGCACCTGGGGATGAGCACACCAGGGAGATGAAGACCTAAGGACATCAGGGAGTGGGCTGTAGGAGAAAAGCCTGCACAAACATTGCCCTTAGTGTCTTCTTGGGAGTCTCCCAAGCATCCTGACTGGCCCTTCACTCCTTTTGGAGTCCTAAAGAGAAGCACATGGTGTCCAGGGATGGTGTTAAGAGGGTCTTGCTGAAGGTGGAGGTGGGCAGCTGGTTTGTCTCTGTTGCTTTTTGAACCAAAGGCTGTGAGCGCAGCAGAGCTCTTCCCCCCCAAAAAAAAAACCCTCCAAAAAACCCCCAAACTCCACCAAAACAAACCACTGGTAGCATTTGCTTCCTCTGAGCAAAATTCCACCCCAGCACCCCTCCGCTCCCAGCCGAGGCACGCGAAGTCTCCCGGGGGTCGAGCTGGATGCTGTGCCCAGCACACTTCTTGCTGCTCAGGGAGGTTTTCCAGATGTTCAGGGTCTCCAGATGTTCAGGAGCGTTTCCTCCGGATGGGGATGTGAGCTGGAGGCTCGTTTCCTGCTCTGGCTCACAGCTGACGGCCGGGGCTCAGTGGCTGCTGCTGCTCCCCAACACCAACTGCCAGGAACTTGGTCCCCAGCCCAGCCCAGCCCAGCAGCCAGCACTGGCATGGGCAGTGCCTTCAAAAAGAGGGGCAAGAAGGTGTGTGAAGGCATCTCTTGGAAACACTCCCTTCTGTTGAGAGAGCGTCCCCTGTGAGTTCCCCACACCTTTTTCTGCTCAGGCAGAAAATGGAAACCAGCCATCGTAGCTTATTCCAGCTGCAGTGGCAGGAGCAGGGAGGGAGGAACATCAGAGCACAAAAGGAGAAGCAAGTCAAGGATGTCACTTCCCCAGAAGTGTTGAAGGCCAGGTTGGATGAGGCTTTGAGCAACCTGGTCTAGTGGAAGGTGTCCCTGCTGCTGGCAGGGGGGTTGGGACTGGATGAGCTTTAAGGTCCCTTCCAACCCAAACCAGTCTGGGATTCTATGATAAGGTTTTCGGGGAGGAGAAGTGTGTGTGGCCGGGAAGATCTGGCTGCATTTGCCCTGGACTCACTTTGTGGTTCCCATCATCCCTGGAGGAGCGAGAATGAGCTTACCAAACAGTGCTCCTTCCCACAAGGAGGTCTGGGCAGAGGCAGAAGGTCTGGTGAGATAGAATCATAGAATAGAATCACAGAACCATAGGGGTTGGAAAAGACCTTTAAGATCATTTGAGTTCAACCACAAACCAACACTGCCAATTCCACCTCTAAACCATGTCCCTAAGCACTGTCTGTTAAATCCCCCCAGGGAAGGCG
>NW_010331267.1:4016-5709 GCF_000700745.2 Antrostomus carolinensis | reverse complement strand
CAGCCTGTTCTAATGCTTGACCACCCTTTTGGTGAAGAAGTTTTCCTGATGTCCCATCTGAACCTCCCCTGGCACAACTTGAAGCCAAAGGAGGAGGAACCTGAGGCTCACCCATCACTCCACAGACAACACAGCACACGTGCAGGTGCTTTGCTGAGCCAGGTCCAGACCTCCAAGACCTGCGTGACCTTTTGCTTTCCCTCTGTGGGCACAGGGTCATCCCAAAATGTGGGGGGTGGGTGATGGAAACAGCCCCCACTGGTTCTGACAGCGACCAGCTCCTAATGAGTGTCCCCTTCTGTTTTCAGCTGACTGGACCGTGTCTCGGAGAGGTTCCCACTGTGCAGAGCGCAAGGAAAGAGGTGAAGCGAAGGAAGAAGCAAAGGAGTCCAGGAGAGGGGGAGCACGAGCCCCTCCAAGGACTATCTCGCACTTCACCCAAGCCTGCGGCAAGCGACGTTTTTTTGTTGTTTTGGTTTTTTTCTTTATTTTTTTCCTTTCCCTGCCCCCTCCCCCTTTGGCCTCCTCCCACCCCGGCAACTGTACAAAGCCACAGATTGAATCACAGTAAATTATTATTTGATGGTCTCGACGAACCTTCTCGCTGGCTGTGTCCTCCTTCCAGAGGATGCTGCTGCCGGTGCTCTGAGAGGATCACTGGTGGGACAGTGGGGAGGGAAGGGCACTGAGATTCGCTCTCCATGGACTGAGGTCGTGCTGCAGACCGTGAAGGCGATTGGGGTGGGGTAATGAGCTGCCTTTGGCTCCAGGAAGTCATCTTCATGTCCCTGTCCCCCCTGCCAGCCCACCTGAAACTCTTTGCTGGCCCCAGGTTTTGGTGGGGTGGAGCACAACCAGTGCAAGCCTGTCCTGGGTGCTCTCCTGGGTTCTTTGCCTTCAACCTAGTCCTTGTGGGATTTTTTTTTCTGGCCTCAGCTGCGATGTCTGGAAGGGAGTAAGCACTGGGGAGGAGATCTGAGAGCTCACTCCACCTCAGCTGGTGCCAGTTTGTTGCTTCCTTGGTATTATTTTTCCAGGCAGCTCTTTCTGGCACAGCACCTCCCAAATGTTTGTGAGCTCCAGAGGTGGAATTAGGCCTTTCTGCTCCCCTCCAGCACTGAGCTAATGCTGACACCTGCATTGCACACGTCCCTGGGGCTGCTCCCTCTGTCAGCAGCGTGTAATGAAATGCAAATCCTCTTCTGCCCTGCGCACATCTTTAAATTACTGGGGAGCACTTAGCAGAAGGGTTCTCCTGTGCTGCAGATGGCTAAGGCGAAAGGATTCAGACTTCCAGTCCTTGGGTTTAGAGTGGGTGAGAGTGTTTTGGATAAGGGCTGATCTGTTGGGAAACCCAACTTCACTCAGTTCTGCTCCTTTGGGGTTTTTGCCTGGGGTCTGTGTGGTGGTTGCACTTGGCCAACAACCAAACCCAGCTGCTCACTCATCTTCCCCCAGGGGACAAGGGGAGAGAATTCAAGGGGTAAGGAGACTCATAGGGTGAGGTAAGAACAATTTAATCATTGAAATTAAATAAAACTTTAAATAATAATGATAATAATAAAATAATAATAATAAAATACCCAGTGCCATCACTCACCACCTGCTGACTGAGCCCAGCCCGTTCCCAGATAATGATCCCGGAGGAGCCACAATCCCGACCCAAAACCGCAATCCCGGGAGAGCCAGAGCC
>NW_010331267.1:3481-3905 GCF_000700745.2 Antrostomus carolinensis | reverse complement strand
CAATATTCCTCACCCCTGAGATCTTGCGCTTGCAGACGGACAAAACATGAAGTTCTTCAGTTTCAGTGAAAAAGGCAAACATGGGGATGTTCTCAGCATTTCTCCCCTAACAAATCCCAGCTGAACCCAAACCCCAGCGCTGTTCTGGCTGCTGAACAGAACCAGCTCTGGCCCAGCTCACACCAGGACAATATCCAGCCCTTGTTTGTACCTTTTGTCACGCTCAAGTTTCACGCATATCACCAGAACAGTCTGACCGGCTTCCCTCACCTGCCTTCACTCGCAGAGCCAAGGTGGGTCATTGCTCTTGGTGCTGCTGGGTGCTCACTGCCGCTCCCTCTCCCACACGATTGCACGAGCTAATTAGGCTGGCATCCAGAATTAAGAGCATCAAAGGAGGAAGGTGATCCAGCCGAGCACAGCG
>NW_010331267.1:0-3418 GCF_000700745.2 Antrostomus carolinensis | reverse complement strand
AGGGTTGGCAGCGTCTGAGGCACATTCCTCGCACGGCAAAACTGGCACAGAAACCCTGGTGACCCCCGGCATGAAGCCACAGCCCACCCAGGGGTTCCCAGCGTCCATGCAGGCAGCTTCCTGCCCGCTCCTCATCCTCCATCACCCCAAGCAGGAGCAGAATTGAACTCCAGTGCTGCTTGGAGTTTGCCTTTGCTTTTGGCCTGAGCAAGAGTGGACTTGTGCCAACAGCTCGTACCTGCCTGGTGCCAGCTGCCGTGGGGCACAGCCCCCACCCCGCTGCAGCTGCCCGGCCAATCCCAGCTCAAGCGGGAGAAGTGTGGTGGTTTCACTCCTTTGGCTGCAGCTAAACCCAGCTGCTCGCTCACTCTCTGCCCCTGCCTGCCCCTGCCAGGGAGTATGAGACAGAATTGGAAGAGGGAGGAGACTGACAGGTTGAGATAAAAACAATTTACTAATTAAAATAAAATGATAATAGCAGTAATAATAGAATATGCAAATGAGTGATGCCCAGTGCAGTTGCTCACCACCCGCCGACTGATGCCCAGCCTGTCCCAGCCAGCGATGCCAGAGCAGAGACAGTCCCCAAACCCAAACTGAAACCCTGGGGGAGCGAGAGCCTGAGCCATCGCTGAGAGAATCCCCAGCTTTCCAGTCAGCCCTGGATAATACACTGACATGATGAGATATAAGATGGAATATCCCATTGGCAGAGCCAAATGCCAGTTTGGGGTTTGCTAATTACTGCGCTTCCCTCCTCCCAGTCCTTGGCACCTGCAGACCAGGAGAATCACGACAGACCTTCAACGTACAGTGAGATACCTCAGCTGTGAGCTGATCCTTGGGGTTGGCAAAGCCCAGAATTTCTCTCTGCTCCCAGGTGGAGCTGTTACTGTGGACTCGGCATTTTGACGTCTTGCTGGCTGTGCTGGTAATTTGGGTGCCGGGTGGCAACTTGCTGGTCATGCCAGGTGAGGTGACAGTGTGTGAGTCCATGGTGTGTTCTCTGCTCACCACCTGAACTTCCTGAGTCTGAAAGTAATGCCAGGGTGGCAGTTTCATGAGAGCGATGAGGTATAGAGAAGGAATTGCTGGGTTTGAAGTCAATTTAGTTGATTTTCCCCATAGTTATTTAAGGCACATTTGTTCTAGAAGTACCTGGACTGGAAGTTGTGGTTTTCAGACCCTGTGATCATTTCCTCAGGACAGGGAGTTTGTTGCCCATCTCAGTTCTGTTTCTGTGGCACGAGCTTAGGTGAGCAGAATCACAGAATCTCAGAATTACCTGGATTGGAAAAGCCCTTTAAGCTCATTGAGTCCAACCATGAACCCAACACTGACAAGTCCCCAACTAACCCATGTCCCTCAGCACTGTGTCTACACGACTCTTCAATCCCTCCAGGGATGGGGACTCCACCACTGCCCTGGGCAACCCCTTCCAATGCCTCAGAACCCTTTCAGCAAAGAAACTCTTCCTCACATCCCATCTCAACTGCCCTGGCCACAACTGGAGCCCATTTCCTCTTGTCCTGTCCCTTGGTCCTTGGTTGAACAGACCCCCCCCCACCTCTCTCCACCCTCCTCCAAGGGACTTGGACAGAGCCAGAAGGAAAAGCCACTCCAGTTGCACAGCTGGAAGCTGCAGATGTCCATGCAGTAAGCTTTTTGTGATATTTGGGCACATCAGCTCCTGTTTGGCTGCTGTGATCTCTTCAGCTGGTCATGGCAAGGCTGGTCTAAACTTGGTGCCGTGACTCTTAGGCAAGTGTGAGCAGCACCTCTGAGAAGGCTTCAGGCAGCATTGTACTGATTATCTGCATCTGCCGTGATGGAGGAGTGCCACCTCTGAACCTGTACGTAAGTGCTGGGATAGCTGAGGAGGTCTGGTCAGGTCAGGTCCAGATGTCTCAGGACTGATGTATAAGCTTTTCTCTCCCACATCATTCAAGCACCTCACACCCTATGACATACAGAGGGGTTGGGACTCCAGAGGTGACACAGCTGAGTCAACTGACAAAATTGCTTACCAAGTTCTTAAAGATGCTGATCAAGTCTTGGAACAGATCTCACGCCTTTTGGTCTGTGAGGACTTCCACAGAAGCATTTTCCTAAGCCAGCAGAGATGGTAACTCCAAAACAGATGAGCACATGGTGCGTGCTGAAGGCTGTGGCATCCATATGGGTTGAGTTTGCAGGAGCTGGCAGCAATGACTCATTGCTGGAGGGATACCAGAGAGGTGAGGGAGAGGTGGCTTGTGTGAGAGGCTGAGTTTTATAGAGCAGCCCTGGCTACAACCTGGCCTCATCCTCCTCACCTGCAGCATGGTCGGGTGAGGAGGAGCAAACCTTCTGGACTACAGCCCAGTCCACTGTTGCAGACCTTTCCAGCCTGAGTGGTACATCTGTATCACTTCTCCTTGGCTCCACGAGGAGCCATAAAGGTCATTAAAGCCACTCAAGAACCAGCTTCCCCAGGTGCCTGCCTGCAGGCTCAGCTGCCCCAGAGCGGGCTCTGGTGTGGGGCTGGGTCCAGTGGCCTCCAGGACACCAGAGTGGCCCAAGCTCTTAATGGGGTGGTTGGAAGCAGTGGCTTGTGGTATTGCAGCCCACCTATCTGCAGGTACCTCTAAGGACCTCAAACCAGTTTTGGAGCAAAGATGGAAGTTTCTTACAATTTCCCTTTCTCTGTGTCTTAGGAAGAGCCTGTTTCACCCTGTGGAAGAACAGGGCTCAGTAGTGACTCCAGTCCCTCAGACTCGTGCCTTCAAAGCCATCTCCATCCCCATCTTGGGCTCTTTTGTAACTGGTACCAACAAGCAGGGATGCTCATGGGGTGGGACCAGCTGCTCTGTCTCCTAGTGAGATGTTTCCTGAGTTGTTTCACCCCTGGTTCACTTATATCTACTGCACTGTTGTGGTGCCTGTGTCCTGTTAGACAGCCATGACTGCCTGGCTACCAGGAGGAGGCTGGTGCATGCCCTGTGGGCTTCCTCAGCTGCTGAGGTTGTAGAATTTGGGAGAAGGTTTGGGAAGGGTCAGACCTGTGTCTTTCAGGCTGTTATTTTCACAGAATCCCAGAATTGCCTCGATGCCAGAATGGCCTCGATGGGAAAAGCCAAGACCATCGAGTCCAACCATGAACCCAACACTGACAAGTCCCCAACTAACCCATGTCCCTCAGCACTATGTTTACACGACTCTTCAATCCCTCCAGGGATGGGGACTCCACCACTGCCCTGGGCAACCCCTTCCAGTGCCTCAGAACCCTTTCAGCAAAGAAATTCTTCCTCACATCCAATCTCAACTGCTCTGGGTGCAACTTGAGGCCATTTCTGATCTGGCAGCTGTTTAAATCCTAACCTAATCTAAAACCCAACTTAATCTTTGGGCCATGGAGGTGCTGGAGCGTGTCCAGAGA
>NW_010331266.1:5981-6999 GCF_000700745.2 Antrostomus carolinensis | reverse complement strand
GCTGGTCTTCAACTTTCTTGGTTTTAACCTGAAATTGAGGTGCTGAGGGGAAAATTAAAAGAAAGCCCATGGCGTGGATGGGGTCCCAGGGGTGCTGTTTCGCTCCAGTCCCTGCACCTGGCGAATCCAAGAGTAGTAACAACGTTAGTAGTTCTGTGAACTCAATAAAACACAGTTACAGGAAGCACGGGCTAGCAAACTTTAAGGAAACAGGAGAAACACTGAAATTTGTGGCAGGGCTCGAGAAAACCTCGGTATTTAAAGAAGTAAAATACACAACCCGACCCAATCGGGTTTAACTCCCACCCCGCCCATCACCTTTTCCCCCCGGGGCCTCAGCTCTCCTCTGGGTCAGACCCCGAGGGCGGTCAGGGAGGTTCTGCCGCCGGGAACCGCCGAGGCCTTGGAAATCCTCTCGCAACCACACGAAGACAAAAAAATTGGTTTGTGGTTTTGGTTGGTTGGTTGGTTTTCTCTCTTTTTTTTTTTCCCTTCTTCAGAGCAGCCTTGTAAGTTTTGTGTCTAGTTTTCTGTTTTGTCCTCCCAGTAGTGCCTTTATATGAAGAAATGGGAAGCTCTGCAAAACTAGTTTTGATAACTTTTTAGTTTCACACCCAGGAGGTTGAGCTTTAACTTATGGTCAGGTGTAAATTACAAACCTGAGGTGTTTGCTTGTAACTTGGAACTATGCGAAACACTTCCTTAACTATCAGCAATTGATACATTTTATAGATACACTGTAGAATAAAGTACATAAAATCAATGAAACCTGAACTAAGATGGGTTTATTTTCTCCTCATGCAGAGAAATTGTCTACAATCCCAGAGTGAAAAAGATTTCTGTCTGTGATGATGGCAGATTTTACAGGAGAGCACACGGTAATGTTGGGCTTTACTAGAACTAAGGAAACTGTTTTTAAATGGAAAATCTCATAAAAAGTAATACTTAGACTGCAGTAGTGTTTCAAGTGTGCCAACTGCTCTAACAATTACAAATTGAATTTACAGCTGAAGAATCT
>NW_010331266.1:0-5947 GCF_000700745.2 Antrostomus carolinensis | reverse complement strand
GAGGGATTTCTTTCCCCCCGCCAACAGTAATTTTTAAAAATCAAAATAGCAATTGTAAAGGCTGCCAGAGTAAACACCCTTGAATGTTGCATTCACATATAGATGATGAAGCACGTGCAGCAGTCAACACTGATTTAGAATGTATGTTAACCAAAAAGAAGTAAATGAATTATGCAGCTATATCTAGAAAAATGTATAAATGCTGCTTTTTATTCTATAAATGGCACTACTACAACAAAATCAGTTCTCCAGACTGTATATCATTCTAAGGTGCTATTCAAGTGAACTTTTAAGTGATATCATACTATAAATTGCTTCAAAACTTTTCAGTTCACACCTTGAAAGCAGTTTTGAAGAGAAGTCATACCCGTGCCTGATGTAAAACTGTATTTTTTTGTTTCTGCTCCCTGAAATCTTCAGAAGCCTTTCACAATGCTTTGTAAAGCAGATATATAAGTAGATGTTCAATATTTCATACCCAGGGTTTAATTGGAATCATGTATCCTTGTTTTGTTTTGGAACTAAAAAAGCAGTGTCGTTGCTAGTAGCTGAAGTAAGAGCAGAGTAACTTACTGTTCATAGTATGTTGGGAAACTACAGTCTCCAACCTTTTAGGGATGAGGATAGAAGTGCTGGACAGCATGTCACTGAGGAAACTGCATTTATCCATAATTGTTAGGGAATGCTTCCTCTGTGCTTTGCCTTTCTCCACAGACATCTTTCCTTAAACCATGTCCATTTTTCTCCTGCTTCATTGCATGGGGAAAACAACATGAATATGGGTAGGTTCCTCCCTGCTAAGTATGGCCTTTTTTGTGTGAATTGCCTATATTTCAGTAGGAAACAGACTGTCCTCCCATCTCCTTTGTGTCTTTCATGCCTTCCTGCAGAATGAAAAAATCATAGATGAACATTTGCACTTGCAACTTCTTTTTGCTGTTTCCATTCCAAGAAACTGGCAAGTCAGTAAACGGTTTATATATCATAGAATCTATTTTTTTTCCCCTTTTCTATGTGCATTTATTAGATGAGATAAAAAATGATGATTTAACATCTTTGACTCAATGGAGATTGCTCAAAAGGAAAATGTATGTGGTGTTGCTCTATTGAAAAGCAAATAATTTTTTTTATTTTTATTTGGAAGTGTAAGAAATAATTTTCAATATGCTAAGCAGCTTACTCAAGCAAACTTGCATTCCTTAAAGAAGTTGGGCTCCAATTCAAGTTGCTTACATGAACATTTTCAGATCACTTTCTGTCCTAGTAATCAGCTTTATTGGATGGTGTAGTGCATTTTAACATAGTCATAATGTTATTTAATGTGTTCTAAAAACCTCTGTTAGTTCAGCAACAAAAATGTAAAGGTATATAGTAGCTTGTACCAAAGTATTTGCCAAATATAACTTCATATAAGCCACGTGGCAAAACAAAATTACTGTGTTAAGATGATAAATTAATTTAAAAAATACTTATAATTGTGGGAATTTAATGCTTGCAAATCTCTGCTGTTAGGACAAAAATCCTATAAAAGTAGGATTCTAACCACACCAAGGGTTACCACACATTTACCATTCTACAGCCAGGGACAGGCAGTAGTAGATTGAAGAGTTATTAGGAAAATGGAAGGTTATGATAAGCTTAATTTTTCAGGTATATGGAAAACTATTTTCTGGTTAAATTCTTATCAGTTGATCAATCATACAAGTTGAAAAATGGTCTTAGCTGAAACTAGACACCTCAATTTAATCTCACGAAAGCTTGCTGCATGGACTTGCTTTTTTCCTGTTCCTGGATCACCGTGGCTAGCTTATTCTGTCATCGATTCTACAATGTTCACATGGCAAGTGCTTGCAAGGATGAACAAATAACTGGAGAGGTTAGTATTAAATGTACTGCTGTTAGAATTTAGCAATTGAAATCTGTGAGAGGCTTTAGAAGCACCTGGTTTACTACAGACCATCAAGAGATAGTCTGTATCTACAAGTATTTTGTTTGTAACCACTTTTAAATCTGAATTCTAATACGACAGGTTCTCTCTATGTAGGTGGAGTATGGAGGTCTATCACTATGTTGACATAGTCTCCTTACTTTGTAGTGGTTGCAAATACAGCACGAACTAAGCTTGAGGAAACTAATAGAGGGTTCAGAGTATCAAGAGGAACTGAAATATGACTTCAATATAAAAGGGGAGCTGAGGCATCTGGATACAAATGAGTCTTTTGTTTTCCATTATTACAAGAATGCATGTGAGCGGAACCAGAAACGCTATGAAGTTTTGGGACATTTGATTACCCAATATGTTTATGAGCTTCTAGAAAGAGTCTGCATGCTCCAAAAAGTTTATATTCCTACTGATGCTACAGAGGATGAACCAAGAAGTTTCTTTTTCATGAGTGAGAATGCACTAACAAGTTCCTCTAGCCTAATTGTCCTTCTTCAAGACCGTGGAGTTTTCCGTGCTGGACAGTGGGGGCAAAGGACAATTGTCAGTGAAGGCCTGGAGCATGGAACACAAATACCATTCATCAAAACAGCCCTTCAAAGCCACGGGGGGGTGATTGTACTGAATCCCAATGACAACTTTGTTGATCTGAAGACTGAAAAGGAGAAGTTAAGCTCTTCTACCAGGGAAGAATCACTGACTTCTGCACAGTCTGTCTCCTGGATCCCCAAGAGGGGCAGCAGCAGCCCTGAGGAACATACTATGTACGTATGGGATCATTTCATTTCAAAGAGCACAGCCAAGAACGTGGCCTTCATTGCCCATGGCTATGGTGGCTTGGTGTTTGTTGATCTGCTGCTGCAGAGAAAATGGGAGGTAATGAATAAAGTGTACGCTGTGGCATTTATCGACTCCAAGCACAACATACAGCACCAGGCTAGAAGTGATCCACACGTACAAGAATGGATACAGCAATCCTGCCGTGAATGGGTGTCAAACACCAAGCCTCTAGATAAAGCTGTAGGTTCTGTCATGAAAGTGAATTGTCCTACTGTCTCTGCTGGAACAGAAAAGTATGGCTTAGCACCCTCCTGCTGCTTACATGCCATCTTCAAGTACCTGAAGAGCACACTGAAAGCCAAGACCACAACAAACTTCAGGCTTTCACCTGTTGCAACCAGAAGCAGCACAAGTAAGAAGAGAGGCAATAAATAAAGGTGGTGGTCTGTTCCTTTCATAACTTCCCCTGCACCTTTCAGTCATCTAAGGACCTTCCTCTCACTGTGGAGCAACTTACAGTTCTAAGTTTGAAGCTAATTTGT
This sequence comes from Antrostomus carolinensis, assembly GCF_000700745.2. Classification (NCBI taxonomy): domain Eukaryota; kingdom Metazoa; phylum Chordata; class Aves; order Caprimulgiformes; family Caprimulgidae; genus Antrostomus; species Antrostomus carolinensis. The sequence continues at coordinate 2,683 of NW_010331266.1, read as the reverse complement.
TTGTTTTTGAGAAACACACGTAAGTTAACTATTGGGAAAGAAGTGCATTGTTGAAAGCTTTAAGCCACAACCCTTCAGCTTGCTGTGAAATTGAAAGCTGCACAAAATAAAGATTTTAAGGTATGTCAACTCTCATCTGTATCATTTTTTTAAACAAACATTCTGCAATTAGAGCTCTATAATCAGACTAAACTATCAGGAAAACACTCGCTTAAGTGCATAGCTTTCATTAAAAGGACAAATCTGGAATACAGAAAGCATATGAAGGATTTATTTCCTCCTCATTATATACCGTACAGCATTTAAAATCTTTCAAGAGCTGGAACATCCACTTTCCTCCTTGAAATGTTTACTGTTAAGTTGAACAATAAATATTTCAGGGAACTACATACTACTACCTTCCCTCCAGTTCAGAGATGATGTGCCCCAAACATGGTACAGTGAGCTGAAGTAATTTCTGTTTTAAAGCCAGCTAAGGCAGTGAGATCAGTGGGCACTAGCTGCTATAGAAATACAATGCTCTAGCAACTTGCAGTTACCAAACTGATGCAAAAGAATGACATTGCTGTTTTCTGTCAGCTGTTTAATTCTAGACAAAGGTAGGAAATTGAGACAGTTTTTAAATGTCCATACTCAAAGTTTGCAAATGTGTACAAGCAGAAGGTCAAATAACATTTAAAGCAAATGTAAACAAAACAGTTATTCTGAATTTTCAGTTTAATCCTGTGGGAATTAAAAGTGCTCAGTGGATGCAAAAGAGCTTTAAAGGATGACAAAACCTTGTCCTCCACCTTAAGTTCCCATTTCAGTCAAAAAAAATATTGAACAGTAATACAGAGTACCAGAGAAAAGAGAGTGTCAACTTCCCTTTTGTGTTTATATCCATTTCAGATTTTAGTCATTTCTAATACTGTTTAAAAAAGCTTCCCTCCTGTTACCCAGTAATGGGTGAAAGTGTAAAATTCCATTGGAAAGGCACAGTCAGGTCAATGCTCTTGAGAGCAAGTAGAGCTTTTCAAATAAAGTTTACTGTTATCACATCTGGATGAAAATGGTACTAAATAGGCAACAGAATATACGGTGCTTTAGCTCACTTGCACAGGAGATGCCATCGTTGAGGGTGCGTACAACCTGCCTGTTTTGTAGCCGCTGGTGGGCATGCAACTCAGAATAGTAACTTGCATGAATTCTACGTGTGAACATGTAGCTTTATATACAACAGAAGTATGAGGTGACAGAATGTCTTTCTTTAGGAGACCAATATGATCCTTCAACACAAATGCTCAAGTCCCACGGTGTCAGAGATGGCTAAAAATGCTTGAAGGAAAAAAGGCATCTAGAACATGGGTCATTTCTGCAATTCTTTATCTCATGTCAAGCCATTAAATTCCTTGGTAGAGAAGGTCATATTTAGGAATGTTACTGGGATCAATAGGGCTTCTCACAATGAGCTTTCCACGCATTGCTCCACGGTAAATCACTTCAATCAGATCTATAAAGTCTTGCTTTGTTTTGAAGCTTCCTACAAATTTGGTATGATCTGGAGACCTAAATATAAGCATAAGGTAAAGGCAGAATTGTAATGTTAAAGTGTTCAAAGCAAAAACACCTAAAGATAGGAAAAGATGTATAATGAAATCAGGTGCTCTGATTTGGTTATTTTGAAAGACTGAATCACACTGGAAACAGCATAACCGAGCCAGGAGTACAGTGTGATCTGCAAAGTCCAAAAAGGTGCAGTGTCCTAAGACTTTAACAATACTATTTTGTTGCAGTCAGGCACGTTTCATAGCTGACACCTATTTATTGCATCAGAGCCTATTTCAATATACTTCTTAAGTCCTTCTGGCTTCCTACAGAGTTTTCAATGCAGATGCTGGTAACAATATTATAGTTTTCAAACGTTACCTTCCCCACACATGGTAACATAGAGAAAGCCTGATAATTCTTATAGACAGAGTAGATAATGACAGGTAAGATGACATACCCATAATCAACCTTCATGTGTTGTCCGTTGAAGAAAAATACAGTAGATGGAATATAGCTGATGTCAAAATATTGGGTATACACTGGAACTTTGTCCACATCCACCAGGTAAATGACTGCCATTTTACTTAGGTCATGAGCTGTCTTTGCAAGCTGGTTTTTGAAAGAGTGAGAAAGATGGATGACAAATGGTTTGAGATACAAGGGGGAAAAGGGTGGCAAGATTTATAAAGCCCATTTCCCTTATATCTTGTCAGTTTAAGCAGGGCTAGAATACCATGTCTTCTCTACTTCAAGCACTTTGTACACCCACTACAATAACATAAACATTTGCTTAATTTTCAAGCCATTTTAAGTATTATTTCATTTTACATTTGTCACCAAAATTTATATGAGACACCGTATTATCCAAAAGCAATATATGACATTCTCTTGTGTGCAACAGGTATAATAGTAGAGTTTATTTTAAAAAAGAAATATTAAAAAAAAGTTTAAAATTGCTCTTACAATATCATCAAGCTGCAGGCAAACAGCATCGTTATCTCTTCCAAACCGGAGAACCAAAACCTTCTCGGCCACACTTTTTATTGCCTGATCCACTTCCCTCTTACAGGTCAGTTTGGGCAGCAGAAAACTCATCCCGACAGACCACAACTTCCACCAAAATCCCTGCCGGAAGGGAAGGGAAGGGAAGGGA
>NW_010331265.1:0-12574 GCF_000700745.2 Antrostomus carolinensis | reverse complement strand
TGAGGGGGCAGAAGGCTGTGAGTGGCTGTGACTTGTTTGTCTGCCAGCTGAGTTAAACTATCACAAATATCTAATGATGGTTTGTAAGATAGTTACTAAAAATTTTTTGGTGTTTTCAAGGAACCACATATACAGAAAAAATATTGCAGCCTATTAGGTAAACTCTGTATAGTTAATTACTTGCTTCTTTGTTTATGTGTCCAATTTTCCACCACTTTTGTGTTGAAGAACTCAGCATACTACACTGTTTTCTAAACTAAGCTCTCGGAATAAAAATTTCCTATCTATGAAACTCTCTCAGCTTCGCTTTTTTAGATCTCTCTGTTTTTCTGAATTGCTAATGATGAAGTAAACTATAGACAATACTAATGATACTGGCTGGTATAATCTTTATAAGTTTCATCTGTTTAAAATTTTTGGTTTATGCCAAGGAAAATGGATTTTTAGGGATTACAGAGCCATGCAAATGTGCATATGTGCAGACACACACTTGCATACCACTTGCTTAATTGTCCCTAAAATCCATTATATGCATAAAATAGATATTTCTGTAAAACTCTGAGAATACTTGTGCATTATATAACTGTTCATAACTATGTAGTAACAGCAGAGATAAAAATCAGATTTTTCTTCCTCAAAAGCTTCCACAGTTTTAGTTAAAAAATGGAATCTAGATTTTGGTTGCTACTTACCAGAGAGGTATACATTCTAAGTTATATAATGTAGAACTAATATATTTTTCTTCCCTCCAAAGGAAGGGAAGAAAAATGCTTTTTTGTCATACAAAAAGCACTCAGATATGATCTTCTATCTGAGCAAAATTAATCACCACATAACCTGAAAATACTAGCACACTAACATCTTAAAACTTTCCACTTACAGAAGTGCTGCATGTCTTGGGCTTTTAAGCCTTTTATACCAATAACACTACTAAATTTCTGATCCCCTTATACTAGATTGGACAACTATTATATAAACTGCTATATAAGCTAAAATATAATATACTAAGGAAAAATATCCACTATGGGTTATATGTCTATCTTAACTATTCAAAACACTTAGATCAAGCCCAGGGGAACACCTCACATAGCCATTAGTGAAGTTATTAAAGTATTTATCCTTGCAGTTAAGTTTCAGAACCTAATATTGCAGGCAAAAACACAGATAAAAGCAAAATGGTTTCAAAATGGAGTTGAGGGTAAGAGCAGAAATTAATATCTTAATGTCAAAACATTTCCATACGAGTTGCAATATCTGGAAAAGGACTCTTTAAACCTAGGAAATTCATGATTTGAAGTTTAATGGAAGTGTCAACTGCAGGGTCCTGCACCTGGGTCAGGACAATCCTTGTTATCAATACAGGCTAGGAGATGATGTGCTGGAAAGCAGCCCTGAGTAAAAGGACTTGGGGGTAGTAGTGGACGAAAAGAGGGACATGAGCCACCAATGTGCATCTGAAGCCCAGAAGGCCAACCGCATCCTGGGCTGAATCAAAAGAAGTGTGGCCAGCAGATTGAGAGAGGTGATTTTGCCCTTCTACTCTGCTCTGGTGAGACTTCACCTGAAATACTGCATCCAGTTTTGGAGCTTTCACAAGGGCATGTAGCAATAGCATGAGGGGTAATGGTTTAAAACTAGAAAAGGGCAGATTTAGATTGGATATTAGGGAAAACGTTCTTCAGTATGAGGGTGGTAGATCATTGGAACAAGTTGCCCAGAGAGGTAGTGGAGGCCCCATCCCTGGAGATATTCAAGGTCAGGCTTGATGGGGCTCTGAGCAACCTGCTCTTGTGAAGACGTCCCTGCTTACTGCAGGGGGGTTGGACTAGTTGACCTTTGAAGTCCCTTCCAACCCAATACATTCTATGATTCCATGATATGTACAATAATCAAGACTATGATTTGACTGCTTTGTTAGGGTGTCACAGAATGACAACATCACAGTCATTACAGTATCTTCTACTGCACTCTTGATTTTCAAAGATATCTGTTATTCCCTTATAGAATAATACAGGTTGTCTCATCTTCTGCTTTATTTCCCCAGCACTGGCTTTGTTTAGAAATGCACTACCAGGGGGATGCTTCCCAAACTAATATGTAGACACAGGCACTTTAAAATGGAGCTACTATTTTGTTAGTTGCTCACTAATAAAACTTTTCAACATATGGGACCAATTTCCTCTGCATCATTAAAACAAAATGTTTTTATATGCAAACTACATGAAGAGCAACCTATGTGCAAGGTAATCCTTAAGGTCAGTTGATTGTATTAATTTTCTGTAGCAACACAAAGGTAACCACTTCAGATATAGCCATATTCTTGTTTTTAAATGTACTTTCTATGCACATAGACATTAAATATAATGAATGTCAATAGCTAGCCTTATTGCAAACTACTTTCTAGGAGTGTTGTTTATGCAAAGGATGATAATAATTTGAATGCTGTGGAAAAGTCAACAGATTGTATTAATTCATAAGTAATAACACTTAGATTGTATTAATTCATAGGTAATAATATTCAGGAAAAACAATGGGCAGATAGCACAGGGGTTCTGTTTCTTTCAGTTTTTAATTAATTCTAATTTGTGAACTAACTGCTGAATTTACTTGCAAATATGAAAAAGTTTTGCTCTGTTCTCAAATTGTGAATGAAGAATTTTAAAGACCTCATATGTTTTTCTACAAAACCTGAACACTAAGTCTTTTGTTTAGGAGTAAAACAGCATTATACCTCCACCTCTTCAGTACAAATCAAAATGTCAAAGAAACAGATAGCTTTTACTTACAAAACTGTCACTATACAATGAATAGCATGTTCCTCTCTGTAAATTAAATGACAGGTCTTCATCTGGTCTTTGTCCTATTTGTACTTTTTGTTTGTTCAGTAATCTGCCCAAACATACATTTTCCACAAATTAAATCACCTGGTTTACTCTTCAAGCCATTTTTTGTTCATTACAGGCAGTTTTATATATATATACAACATTTGAATAAATATAGTCACAAGCTAAGGAATACATAGGAAGTAACTTTAACTTTGTGTGGTTTGTATTCTCTTGTTGAAGCGTAAGTTTGCAGACAAAAGAAAAGCTTAGTTTATGCAACTTGGATTTTAACTGTTCTATATCCTCGAAATGAGAAAACACAAGATTCATGTGTATATGTGCCTGTGATACCCATAGGAAGAGTTTAAGCAAGTGAAAGCTGATGTGTGAGTCTTGAGAGAAATGCCTATTTATTTTCCTGATGCTCCCATTTCTGCTTCTTTATCTTTCTTATCATAGTTTTCTGTCCCACAGAGCACAGCATCACCCTTAACAGACCACTTAGTTACTAGATAACAGCATGTGCCAATTTAAAATCAATCAGGTCTACGTCTGACCATGTTCCCTTTCCTTCTTCTACAGCTTCTCATGGGCAAAGGTCTAGCTGAGTGATGGCAGCAGCTGGCAAGGAATGAGGAATAAGTTTCTTGAATGATGAAACTGAGACATCAGTTTAAAACAAACAAAGAATGTTCCCTCTATGGGTTTGAAACTTAAGAACTCATAGCAGTGGGTACAGATCCATGGGCACATTAGCTGAAGGGCATCATACTCAGAGGAAGTTCTCTCACAACAGGGACTCTTTCACTAGTGATATATCACTGTCAGAGGATGAAAGCATTCAAGATCACATTCTTATAAGCCTCCTTATGTTCATGAAAGGCAGCATTAGTCATTGATATTTTCTGTTTAGTGACCGTTCAATGACCATTCCTCCTTACAGGTTGTGCTGGTTTTGGCCAGAAAAGAGTTAATTTTCTTCAGAGTAGCTAGTATGGGGTTATGTTTTGGATTTGTGCTGAAAAGAGTTTTGATAATGCAGAGATGTTTTTGTTATTGCTAAGCATTGCTTACACAGAGTCAAGGTCTTTTCTGCTTCTCACACCACCCCACCAGTGAGTAGGCTGGGGGGTGCACAAGAAGATGGGAGGGGAGACAGCCAAGTCAGCTGACCCCAACTGACCAAAGGGATATTCCACACCACATGATGTCATGCTCAGCATATAAAGCTGGAGGAAAAAGAAGGAAGTGGGGGGACATTTGGAGTGATAGTGTTTTGTCTTCCCAAGTAGAGGTCTTCTACATTAGGTGTGATGGAGCCCTACTTTCCTGGAGATGGTGGAACACCTGCCTGCCAATGGGAAGTGGTGAATGAATTCCTTGTTTTGCTTTTCTGGCACACGCAGCTTTTGCTTTACCTATTAAACTGTCTTTGTCTCAATCCACATGTTTTCTCATTTTTACCCTTCCAATTCTCTCCTTCATCACACTGGGGGAAGAGTGAGTGAGCAGCTATGTGGTGCTTAGTTACTGGCTGGAATTAAACCACAATACAGGTGTTCCCACCTGCTCCTTGTACTATGGCTATCTGAATTTCTTCTGCTTGTTCTTTTAATAGAAGAAATGATACTTAAAAGTATTGCAGTGGGCAAACGGTCTGGATGGACAAACAGGCAGGGAATTGCTGGCTCAGAGGTGCAAGGAGGAAGCTACGTAGGGAAGTAGTAGAAGAGTGACAAAAGTGAGGTTGAATGAAACCCAAGACTGTTGTGTTTTACAAAAAGTCAAAAGAAATAGAGTATTCATTCTAGATCTAGGGCATCTACATATGCCTATCTACTTTGTTTCATATCTGCATTTCCCATATCATAGTAAAGTATTGTAATCATTAGCACTTGTAAACTGGGTTTTACACATACTTTGAATGAAGATTCCATCTTTATTCTGAAGAACTAGCTTGGTTTTGAAAATGGGATGCATTAACTCACTATTTGAACCCTGATTTTTCAATGGTCATCTGTGTCTGTGTGTTGAACTAATATCTGACATTCTTGCAAATATTAATGCATGTTTCCAACTAGGATGAAAAATTATAAAGCTGTAATTCTTGACATTCACTTGTACTAAGCGAGGACAGATTTGTCAGAGGACTATATAGACCTCTTATGTGTACTGTCCAAGGTTATACGTCCTCACAGATAATACAAGCTTGCAATCAATTTTCCTAAAACCAAAATTTTTCAAGTTTTAACAACAAGAGTTAATTCACTGAAGTTTTTGTCAAAAGAGAGTTGAAATAAATGATTTTGCAGTTTGTATTTCATTTGTATAATTTTAGAGATGAGACAGTTTGGGTGAGGAAGGCCAATTGGCACAGGCTGAGAAAAGCTGGGACATAAAGTTGGATTTTGCACTAGATTAATCAATACTGTAAGTGGTTGCAGATATGTCCACACAGGAAGTCCAGACGAACAGAAGGCTGTCAAGGTAGTCTCCCAAGGTCATCGTCCCTCCAAAGCCCAAAATGTCTGTGTCCTTTTATTCTTCAGCTGTTAGCAAAAGGCTCAAACACTCCTATTTCTTTCTGCATTGGCCCATACTAATGTCAATAACCTAATATTGTCACCAAGTTGTACTATTTACCTCAAGCAGCAGAAGCCTGAGTGTTAAAGTTTTCAGTCCTAATGTGGACGAAAGTAAATATATGATGTATTATGATAGTATTCCCTTTTTCTTCCATTTATTCTTTACAATAGCAGGAAAATAGATGTATACATATATTCAGTATTAGTATGCATTCTTTACACAGCAAAGATGTTCTCAAAAGTTAGATAATGCCCAGTTACAATCATTGTGCATTTTAATGTCTTGTCCCAGTGTATTTTGTGGTAACACTGATTTACATGACCATATCTGTGAAATTCCGGAACCATTTGTTCCATGAACATGCTGAACCTGTGCCAGGGTTGACTTTGCATAAGTAATGCCTTTACTGTCTTTAGAAACCATACGAATTTTGTTGTCAGAGATTGGAACCTGTATAGCAATGCACAGGAGTGCAGGAACTGAAATAAATTTTTCATTATTAGGTCTGTCAAATGTCAGTGACACCAAACTTTCTATAGCACATAACGTCTCTTCTTTTCTTAAGAATGTTACAGAGATTAAATAATATTTATGAACTAAGTATATATAAAGAACCTAGGAAGAGGCTTTTTCTGAATCAAAAACATAATTCTAGAGTCAGCAGGGTTTGGACACTACACAGTAAATGGGCTAAGAAACCTCTGAGCAAAGAAAGAGGAGAAAACAAAATATTGACTATTTGCTCATTAAGGGAGCAGATACTCTGTGCAGTGAATATAAGGGGAGTTCTGTGGCTATTACAGTGTGCCATTCTGCAACTTAGGTCTGTATTGTAATGCATTTGCATACAACAGCCAAATTAAGCTGGTACAAACAATCTTAATTAAGGTAATCAGTATTTTTCTAATGGATGTTATACTTTTAATTAAATTTTATACCATATATTTTTATGCATAAATGGTGTTTTCAGGTGGCAGATATACAGTTGTATAGCAGCCTACCACTTAAAATACAAATTCTAGAGCTTCCACAATGGAGGCAATGGTGTGAATAAAAGTTATTCCTGGAATTCTCATTTTTCTGCAGGCACTTCTAACTTGTTATTTAGACTGTTTGTCTGTCTGGTGTTGCAATATCCTCTGCTCAGAATAAGACTGTAGACAGAAGAGTTGCTATAAGAGGACCTGAAACTTATCTTCTGAAAATAGATGCATTTCCAATTGCTCCATTGACAGTCCATAAACTAGAGAAACCGAGGAGAGGTTTAGGCTCCGAACAATTCTACTTCAGATTAATTTTAAATTAAAAGAAAAAGAAACACACAGAGCAGCTCTGAGATACAGTAAAGAGTTTCCATTTTAGAAAGCTGTAGATTTTTGTGACTGAAAGAACAAGACTAAAAAACCTGTACTCTTAATGAGAGAAGTGTCGCACAAATTAATAATGAAAGTCAAGATTTTTATAGAGTACAGGGATGCTAAAAGGGCCTCTCCCCTGCAGATCTCCACATTCTACTCGTCTTGATGGTTGCACGGACTTGTGTTTCCAGCACACCCTGGCTCCTGAAGAAGCAAGCTGCAGTGCAAAGATGGGGATGAATAGCAGGGAATTGGTTGGACTTCCATCCTTTCCTTTCAAAGACATGCACCTACAGAAGATTTTCAACCACTACCTTGAAGGCAATGAAACCAATGTTTGTTTTGAAAATCAAGAGTGAGACAAACAGAGAGGTGGAGAAACATCATTCACGAGTGACTGTTTAATGCTCTGTCGATATACTTTGGACAACTAACTGTAGCATGTGAAATCTCTATTCTTGTGAGTAATAGGTATTTTTTAAAATGAGGCAGCCATGAGAGTTCTAGCCCATCACACCCAGTAGACTGGTGTTTAAGATGCTGTATTGATAACATATGCCAAGTCCCCACAAATTATTAGATGAGAAAGAAGAATTTTAAAACAGAGTTTGCTCTTTCTAAAAGTGTTGTGACTATTGGGCTATACATAATCAACAGAAATGCACCAAAACCCCAGTGCTACCTACTTCGGTGATAACAGAATTTAAATTTTAATTAGTACACTGTAAGAAACAAACAAACAAACAAAAGTAGATGGGTTAAGGTTTTTTTATTTTTTGGGGGTTAGGGCAGTCAGATACAATAAAGCACATAATGTGATATTATGCAAATTCCATCATTTAATCCAAGCATTCAATTATATAATATTTCTAATTTATGAAGACTGAAAAGCGTAAATAGTGCTTTACCTCTACAGCACATTCACTTGCAAGGCAAAATATGAATCCAATTGGAACATTATTCTCTTCTGTCTAGTATTACCTCTCTCCTTTTGTAATTAATCTTTGACCTAAGTTTCACCATTTAGCAATTAAATGCTTACACTTATTTTCCAAAGATGTTTCTTTATAAATGATATTTTTATGCCTGCTGAAAAATATGACTTTCATTCCATGTCTGCTAAATGAAGCAGTTAAACACTAAAAAAAAAATTACTATTCCATTACTAGTTTGCCTTTATTACTAGTTTGCCTTATTTCTGAGTGATAATTTAAGTCAAATTAGCAAAATGCTACAGAGATGGTGGATCTCATACACTTTAAAATCTGCATGGAAATCATCCCGTTTCACTAAAATCAATTTTTTATATATAAATGTAAACCCTATGTAGGGTAATAACTTCTATAAAAATTTTGGCATCTGTAAACTCAGTTTAGCTATGCCGTTTTAGTATTTTTTGTATTCTCAGAATACTTGATGTGTTAGTTTGCACTTTTGTTATATTTCTTACCTGTGCTTTGGAAAGTAGTACTTTGGTTACTCAATCATTGTTATTAATAACACATTTTATTAACCAATATGGACATGGGATGTCTTTCAAGAGGTGGGGACTATTGAGAACTGCATCTCAGACAAGTCACTCACAAGCATCTACCTGGAAGGCAGTCATCTGCTCAGATACCTCCAAGGGTAGAAATTACTGAGGCCATGAGGCAGGTCACCATGCCCAAGGTTCTCTGAGGGAGAAAGCTGAACCAGCCTGCCTAGGGGATTGATAATTAGTGAGGAAATAACATCCTATACCGCTAAATGTTTCTCTCTGCCCTCAGGGAAAGTCGACACCAAGGGTGTGTCAGAGATAAACGGCTGTTAAAATCTGCCTGTAGAGGGATTTAGCTTGTGGAGGTCAATCTCAAGTAGGTGATTTTTAGATGAGGTGATTTTTTATTTCCCTTTTGAGAAGCCCATCCGGCAGGCTGAAGTCTGAAGAGATACCTTGTTTCTCTTTGCTAACTCAGCATGAATAGTGGATTATTGCATGGTTAAGCACAGCCATTTTATGCACATTTAAGGACAGCTCACACCAAAGATAAGAGTGAGAAAAAATTAATTTACTCCTCTGGTAACTTAAGCTATGATATAAAAAAATAATCAGGACTTGAATTATTGAAAACTTGCAATGCACAAGTAAAAAATAAATCCATATAATATCTTTCCTAACAAAATATGCAGTTATTACAACACTGTCACACTCTGTACTTTGTATCAGCATATTTCTATCTTGCAATAAATTCTGTCTATAAATTATTTATACTGTATCTTGTCAAGAGAGAAATGTGGAAGCAAGCTAGGTATGTGTACATATAGAAAGAATGCACGTATATTCATAATACTAAAGTAAAAGAGGTAAAATGACAAAATGGGTAAGTAAGGTAAGTTTTCTGGATAGTTAAATAAAAAAGTAATAACATAAAATCAATAAGAATATATTCTACTTCAGAAGTTAACTATAGTTTTATAATGACAGCTGTCAATGTACATATAATTATGAAATTATCTTACTCTGTTGTAGGAACAGGGCAAAATTTTTCTTCATAAAACTCTCATGAGACATCATTAAAATGGGGCTTTTACTAGAGAATCAACAATAAAGACAAATGTATCCAGTAGTTCACTTCTCACAGAGAAATTACATAAAATTGCTTGATTATTTCTAGTCAGTAGAAAATTCAGGTGGAAAATTATACTTCTTAGGCAGGATTTTAGGTAAAACTCAGGAAGTAACAGAAAGGACAAATAAGAGTATTAAGTTTGTATGTGAAATAATATAGATTCTAACCATGTCTGGGCAAGCAATATATTGAATAGTACTGTTCATGACTTGCCTTTGAGCTATATTCTTGCAAAATGCAACATTCCTGCATGCTGACCAATTTATCTATGCACAATGAGGAACATTCCAGAAGGACTACACAGTATTTCTTGTAAAATCAGGTGCACTATTCTCCATAGTAAATGAGTTTTCATTTACATCGACTGAATGTTTCACTGAAGCAAAATATCTCTGAAATAAAAATGTTGCAAATACTTAAAACATTGCTCTTCGGATGTGTCTCACTAAAGGATTTCTTTTTGCCTACTCTCTGTACTTTAGAAACTAATAGTTAAACAAAGGAAAATAAGCATGCATGCTATATGAGGACAGGCTGAGAGAGTTGGGGCTTTTCAGCCTGGAGAAGAGAAGGCCTGATAGCCTAATTTCCCTCTATAAGGGAGACCTTATATCAGCCTTCCAGTGCCTGAATGAGCCTACAGGAAGGCTGGGGACGGAATTTTTACAAGTGCAGGTAGAGAAAGAACAAGGGGAAATTGCTTTAAACTGGAAGAGGGAAGGTTTAGATTAGATATTAGGAAGAAATTCTTTACTGTGAGGGTGGTGAGAAACGGGAAGAGGTTGCCCAGAGAAGCTGTGGATGCCCCCTCCCTGGAAGTGTTTAAGGCCAGGTTGGATGAGGCTTTGAGCAACCTGGTCTAGTGGAAGGTGTCCCTGCCATGGAAGGGGGGTTGGAACTAGAAAATCATTAAGGTCCTTTCCAACCCAAACCATTCTATGATTCTCTAATTTTATTTCAGCTAAGAAAAAAAATATTAACTTGAAAAGCTGTACCTATAAGTTTTGATCTATAACTCATTTCTCATAAAGTTACTACTAATAATATATATTTTCCTTTCCATAATAGAAATTAAATGGCAATTTCACTTGAATAACAGATACTCTTGAGTGTACAGTGGAATACAGAAATATTTTACTGATACTTCCTTTTCCTCCTTCTTTATCAAAATTACTGAAAAGACAACACTTCACTTTAATGCCAGTTTTCAAGATTTCTATCAGCAAGTAACATCCTGATTGGAGGACTGGTTTTAAGGGGAACAGGTCAAATAATCTAGTGGGATACATAGACATTTACAAATAATATATCAAATTTTTAATTTATATTGAAACAGTTTTTCCAATATGATGTTACTCACAGTTCCCATAACAATTATGTTTGTGCAATTTGGAGCCTGTCTATAAATTGAGGAACATTTCTTGTACATCAAGAAAAAGCTATGACTATTTTGTATTTCTTCTAGACAGGGTGTTATAAGGATAAATGCATCAGTACTCACATGCCCAGTGAACAGAGCAAAGAGACGTTACTTGCTTTTCTCCAAAAATGAGAAATTAAATGTTCAAATAAAAAAAAAAAAGATTTACCATGTGAATTTAAGTGCTAATAATTATGCATGACTATCATACTGATTGTTGAAGAATCACCACAATAAAGGTGTAGAGAGTCATCATCTATCCTAAAAGTCTCCTTTGTGAAGTTTCCATTTTGATATAGAGTAATAGTCTGAATTTTAATGACAACAATTTAGATTATTCCAATATCATTATCAGTAAAATGTGGGATTTACCATAAACTGATTCTTAAAATCTTCCCTGATTTTGAAGATAGTAATTTCATTATTCTTAGCATTGTGCTTGCAATAGAAAAGGAAGAGTGAAAGAGACTGCAGATGAAATGACCTTGACAATGGTAGGTTTGTATTTTGCCCTAATATGTTGACCTTTGAGAACACAACATGATGAAATAATGAAAGGTCTACTGTTTGGCGCTACTGTGTCTTAGTCTAGTAGAACCTGTGAAACAACTAAAAGAACAGTTTTTGCTGAATATAAAATATTTAGGAATACAAATCTTCATTTAGTCTTTCACAGACTTTTTAGGCTGTGCTCCTGTAATATACTGTGGGGTTTTTTTCCTTTATGCCATAGATATTGGCTGGTTTTGATGAAGCAGATGTATATTAATACTGATTCTGTCAACAAAATATTCTGTTTCTTGGAAGAATATTTTTTGTATCACTCAAACAGGTTTTAAACAAATTAAACAGCACTTGGCATTCAATTTTGAAAAAAAAATGCTTAAATTATAAGCCTTGTTTTCTTTATTTAGCCAAATTTATTAAAGTTTTTTTTATTACTTGCTTTATATTGTTTGTAACTCATCTGAACTAGCATGTGCTGGGAATGTAATTTTAAAAGAATTTGACCGAAGTCCTCCAAGAAATAAGCAGAAAATTTTGAGCCTTAATCTTACACCTAATTTAAGTCATTATTTTTGAGGTTTGTTTAAGAACCGGCTAAAAGCGATCCGAGAGATCTTGAAGTTATGTAATTAACATGCTAGTGTCATTTTAAGTTTTATATAATTGACTCTTCTAAGAACCCTGGCTATGTGGCTTGTGTCGACACGAGGGAAATGGTTTTTATGATAATGGAACTTCCCATATAGATTATAATCTATTAGGGAGGGATGGGATCCACCTGTATAGAAAAGCCAGAGCAATCTTTGGCAGCAAGCTGGCTAACCTAGTAAAGCCGGCTTTAAACTGAATGGCTTGGGGGGTGGGGTCCAAAGTAGCAATGCTCAAGCCATTGCAGTAGACTGGGGAATGGGACAGGCCAACTGTCAGAGTAACAAGTCTTCCTTAGCTGCCTCCCATGATTGGAACCAGAATGTCAGTGACCTCAAGGGTGTACATAACTATAGGAGGTCCCCTTGCATCCCCCTGGGAATACCTGGATGCTCCACTCCCTTCTCCTCTCTTAAGTGTTTGTATACAAATGCGTCAAGCATGAGGAATAAACAGGAAGAACTAGAGACCTGTGCGTGGTTGCAGTGTCACAACCTCAGTGTGATCACAGAGACATGGTGGGACAGCTAGTATGACTGGAATACTGTCATGGATGGGTCCTCTTTAGGAAAGACAGGCCAGCAAAGCAGGGTGGCAGAGTTGCCCTTTATGTGAGAG
>NW_010331264.1:8515-18551 GCF_000700745.2 Antrostomus carolinensis | reverse complement strand
CTCGCTGCAACACCAGTGTGGTTGCATCTGGGTGGTGCCGATTTAATTGTTTGGGGTTTTTCTTAAATTATTATTAATTTTCCCCATTCTCCCTCCCTCCCACAAAATGAGGTATTTGAAGCTTTTCTTTGCCCGTGGTGTGATGCCAGCCCATGTGTCCCACTACCCCCAGCATCACCCACCAGCTCTGTCATCCCGGTGGCGCCGGGTTTGTGGAGGAGCCCAGCACCCGCTTTGGTGCTGTGGGGTTTTTTTGGACTGTCCCCTAACTGGTCCCCATGGCTGTGTCCCTCTCTAGGGCTCCTATGGGGTGGTGAAGCTGGCCTACAATGAAGATGATAACACCTACTATGTGAGTAGCACATGTCCCTGGAGCCCACAGTGGGGTGGGTGGGATGGGGGACAGGGACACTAACCCACTAACCCATCCCACTGACCCCGTTTTATCCTTGATTTGCCCCAAATCTCACGTTTTTTCCCCTCTTGCAGGCAATGAAAGTTCTTTCCAAAAAGAAGTTGATGAGACAGGCAGGTTTCCCCCGTAAGTGATGCAAAAGCTTTAGGGTGGGAGATGATCTGGGGACTTTGGGGCTCATTCCCACCGGACACCCCGTCTTTGCCTTTCCCATAGGTCGCCCACCACCCCGCGGGGCCAAAGCTGCCTCCGAGGGCTGCCTGCAGCCCAAAGGGCCCATCGAACAGGTCTACCAGGAGATTGCCATCCTGAAGAAGCTGGACCACCCCAACGTGGTGAAGCTGGTAGAGGTGAGTACCAGCCAGCCCCTTCCTGAAACTCACTCTGAGCATGAAGGAGCCTGGACGCTGCAGGATGGGCTACACATTGGCTTGGGCAGACGGGAGTGACCATAGAGGGGCTGAGACGGCCATGCTGGGTCCTGCCTACAGGAGACTCATGTTTTCCCTGGTTTAAAAGGTTTTTTATTCCCATCTTCCAAAAGAGGATTGTTTTTTCTTCCCTTCCCAGAAAGGGAAATGCAGAAAAATGTTGCTTCCTTGGAAAAAACAAGTGCTCAGATGGGTTTTGGGGAGAAACTAGTGTTTCTGTGGTGCAGTTGCTCTGCCCTCCGCCCACTGACTGCATGAAACGGTCCAAAAATCAAGAATTAAGGATGTGCAGGCTGGAGTTTACTTGGCTCATGAGTCAGATGATGCTTCCTGTGTGTTTTAAATATTTATTTCCTTTAAGTACAACTATATCTCTGTCCTCTTTTTCTTTTTTTTCCCCCACCCCTTGTGGGTAGAAGCTCAGAGATGAGCAGACCACGCTAATGGTGCAGAACTGAGATGGCTGCTGAATAAAAAAAATCACAATGTTTAATTTCCCAGGTTTTTTTGGTGCTGTTTAATTTCCTTTCCGCTTCTTTTGGCAGGTCCTAGATGACCCCAGTGAGGATCACCTGTACATGGGTAACTGCTCACCACTCTGCGGTGCTTGCGGGGTGTTGGGGGATTGGGGTTTGCCGGGGCAAAGGGTTTCCCCCGTGTTTTGGGGCAGCTGTGTGCAGGGTTGGGTGTCTCCTCTGGAGCAGGTATGGCCTGGATGTGCTGGAGGAGCAAATCCTCTCTAATGGTCAGAGCAAACAGGATCCAGTCTGGGTTCAGAAAGGAGACAGGAGTGTTTATAGCACTTTATAGGCTTTAATTCAACATCAGGGCATGCTTTGCTATGAGAGGTACCAGCACAGATGTTCTCAGCTCTGAAGCTGAGAGAGTAGTTTTGTTTCTTTGGCTTCAAGAACATGGCATGTGTTAATTATCCACCATACAAACGAGCTCCTTCCCAACCTGTCGTGCAGACCTTGTGGAGGAGGCATTTCGTTTCCATCATTTAAGCTCAGCCTGTACTAGTGAGGAGCATGTGATGCCTTCGTGGCTGAGAGCAGAGGTTTGCTCGGGATGTGGGCTTGGCCTGGGTTTTGCAGGCAAACCGAGGGTCTTGGTGTGCTGTGTGGAGGGCACGTCATGATGCTGAAGCTGCAGCACCAAGAAGGTAGCTGGCAGCATCCCCTTCAATGATAACAGAAGCAACCAAAATGCCATGTGCCTTGCATAAGATGGCATCTCCTTTTTTTAAAAAAATATTATTATTTTTTGAAATTTTGTCAGTAAAAGAATTACTTTTGTGCTGGGAGAGTGTGTGTGCAGGAGCTCTAACCTGTCAGTGATCCGTAATCACCTTCTCTTTTGTGTTTCAGTGTTTGAACTGGTGAAGCAAGGGTGAGTATTGAATTCCAGATTTAAACTTACTAAAGCAGGGACATGAGACAGGCTTGCAGGTGGCCCAGCTTGGCTACCTGAGGCGGGTGCAGGACGCAGAGGCGATGGGGAGGTTCGTGGTGGGTCCCCTACGGGTTTGGGTGGCATCTCCCCAACCCAGTTACAGCTGTGCACACCCACCATGTGCCTGTGTTCGGGGCCACACGCTGTCGCCGACTGGCAGCAAAGCCTCCAGGACCGGTGTCAGTGCATCCAGGTGGGGAATGAGCTCCATTCTCTGTTGCCTTTGCAGCCCCGTGATGGAAATTCCAACCCTGAAACCTCTGAGCGAGGACCAGGCTCGGTTCTACTTCCAGGATCTGATCAAGGGCATTGAATACTGTGAGTGTCTGTGCAAAAGGATGGGATTTCTTATTTTTATTTTTTTCTCAGCACTTGGAGCTGGACTTTCTGCTGGTGTACGGTGTCGTTTCTGGTGGCTCATGCTACTGCACAGGGGTTTTTGAAGCTGGGGCTGGTCGTGGTGTTAGCAGAAAGGCTTACAGCCAGGCAGAGGCTTCGTGGCTCTCTTGCTGCAGACAGGTGCTGCTGCTGAATCACTCGTTTTTCCTCTGGCTGCAGTGCACTATCAAAAGATAATCCACCGGGATATTAAACCTTCCAACCTCCTCGTGGGGGAAGACGGGCACGTCAAGATCGCTGACTTCGGAGTGAGCAATGAGTTCAAGGGAGCTGATGCCCTCTTAACCAACACGGTGGGCACCCCTGCCTTCATGGCCCCAGAGACGCTCTCAGAAACCAGGAAAATCTTCTCTGGAAAGGTATTTAATAATGATTTGAGGGTTTGGGGACCGACCTTCCTTGCACATGCTGTCTGCTGCAGATCTAACCACGCTTTCTTGGCTCTGCAGGCTTTGGATGTCTGGGCCATGGGGATCACACTGTACTGCTTCGTGTTTGGGCAGGTAATGAGATTGATTTTTCCAGCACTGTTGGTGGTCCGGGGGGTTTGGTGTGTGCCTTCCATGTGTCAGGTACACAGTGGGATTTGCACCCTCTCCCCCTGTGCGAGCAGGTGGGTATTGCCGAGGGGAGACAGGGATGTGTGGGTGGAAATGGGAAACCTCTGCCTGTCTGTAGGATGGGTACAGCCAAAAGGGACATGTTTCTCTTTTTCCCCAAGGAAAGAATTCTGTGTCTGGCCAGATTTTTAAGGAAAGGAGCTGATGTAGTAATTTGGTCATTTTTAGTCCAATGTTATTTTCATTGCATTTAAAAGAAGACATTGATATAATAGGAAATCTTCTGGTATTTCCCTATAACTGGCTCTTTGTTCTTCAAACCCTGCAAGATCCCAATGCTCAGCTGGCTGCCCCTCTGCCACTTCTTATCAGAGTTCTCATTGCTCTTTTTCTTTGTGGTAGTGCCCTTTTATGGATGAAAGGATCCTGAGTTTACACAATAAAATCAAGACCCAAACGTTGGAGTTCCCAGACCAGTAAGTACTCAAGAAAAATTCCCCAAACCCTCAGCCCGTATTTTAAAGCTCATTTGAGCCGTTTCTCAGGCGCTGCCTGGGTGGGACTGGCCCTGCTCCGCTGTGGTTTTGCAAAACTCAGGCTCTGAGCCCTTCTGCTGGCCCTCAGCCCTGGAAAACTTCCTTTGCATTAAACGTGAGGGCAACATCTCTTGGTTTGCAGTTGCTGAAAAAGGAAAGATTGAAGTTGCAGAGGCTTTTGAGGGAACAGATTAACCTCTGCTGTTGCTGCCTGCTTTAGCCTGGGTGGAGTTGGTGTCAGACTCTTCCAGCCCCATACACATAGGATCATGCTTCAAATTGTCCAAAAAGGGGATATTTTGCTTCCCTGGGGGGTTTGGGGAGGAAGGGCTGCGTGGCACCTGGGTGCACAAGTATCTGGAGCTGCATCCCTGCCAGGGTGGGAGTCCAGCCCCAATCTGCCCAGGAGTGCCCACAGCAGCTGGCACTGGGGTGAAGAAGGGAGGCATCATCCATCCCCTTCCCCATCTCATCTCTCCCCTTCCCTTTCCTTTCTCCAGGCCAGAAATTACAGACTTCTTGAAGGATTTGATTACACGGATGCTGGATAAAAATCCTGAATCTAGGATTTCGGTCCCAGAAATCAAGGTACTGACCCAACCCCCTGGTGTTGGCTGTGGCTTCACTTCTCTTGGTTTCTCCTTGCTCGTCTTTTTTTGGGAGTCAGTTTGATCGCGCCAGGCTAGGTCCTTCCCCTGTGCCCAGGGCCCCTGGGCAGGTAAGTCCCAGCTCCTTCCCCTGCTCCGGGACCTGATCAGCTTTGGGACCTTTGGTGCCTACAGAAGTCACAGGCAAAAGGAAATCCCCTGAGTACAGTATTTCCTCTGCTACCAGGAAAGTACTGTGCAACAGCCTTTCGCAGGAGATTTCTCGTCCTCCGCCCCTGTGGGAGCCTGGAAAGGGCGAGAAGCTGAGAAAATGGAGACTAAGGTAGGGGGAAAGGATTGCGGGGGAATTGCTGAACTGTTTTGTTCTCCTCCTGCAGCTGCCCAAGACGCCAGGTGTGTGGGCAAGGAGAAAGAGGGGTTTCTGCCTTCTGTCGTGGATTCATTCAGGTCCAAGACCAGGGCTCGGTACCCATCACTACTGCTCATATAGGTGGTCTGGAATAAATCACTCCTGCCTCTTGGCACTGTCTCATCTGTAAGATGAGAGTGAAAATAGGTCTTCTTCCCTAAAACCCACTGAGCTGAGATGCCCAGTGCTGTAGGTTGTGTAGATGGGGCCAGTGCTGGCTCCGGATGAGCCACACTGTGGTATTTTCTGCTCCAGGCTGAGCCACTCTTGGTCATGCCAGGGTGAGCTGGCACATCTATCCCCTGCTCCCTGGTATTTCAGGAGCACGTCAGGGCCGTAGTTTGGGCGAGGAGATGCGTTTGCCAGGCTTGTGTTGTTTAAGTTACGAAAAAGAGGAAATCATTCCTGACAGGCTGTGTTATTAATTGAAGTTGCACCCTTGGGTCACCAAGAATGGAGTGGAGCTGCTGCCCACGGAGGATGAGAACTGTACCCTCGTCGAGGTGACAGAGGAGGAGGTGGAGAATTCGGTTAAGCACATCCCCAGCCTGGCCACTGTGGTGAGTACAAGGGAGGTGATGGTCTGTGGGCGCACACCGGGGTCCATGCTGCCTTGGGAGCAGTCCCAAGCAGCTGGAGGTTGCTGCTGAAGGGCAAAAGCACTGGGTAGGATTAGAGCAAAGACCTTCCCTCTCTTGGAAACAAGCACTGCAAGACAGGGTCTCAGCATCTCGCTGGAGGTGGCTGTACCCCACAGTGCAGGGGAATATTTCAGAGCAGACCCAAAGGGACTCATCAGCAGGTTGCCAGTCTCTACACTTGAGCTGGCTGCTTAAATATCACTGTATTTGCACAGGGCAAAAGAGGATCTGGTCCAGGACCTGCCCGTGGCCAGGAGTTGGGTGTTTTGACCAGGCACGAGGAGCTCCTGTCCTGCTCTGCCCATCCGGCTGTAGCGGCTGCAGGAGCTTCCCGGGATGGAGATTTTATCTGGGCCATGGCGTGCGCCAGCCCCCGCCTGGAGCTATTCTTGGTGAATTCAGCTCATCTCTTTTCATGCTCATATTTTTATTCTCTGCAACCTGCTGTGGTGGTGAGAACCACAGTGTAACCCTGCCCTGCATGGAAAGTGAAATCCTGTTGGGTTTTGAACCTACTGATTTCTTTGGGTGCTTGCTAGCCTTTATGCTGGGAGAAACAGTGAGCGACCATTCTCAGTTCCCTGGTGTGATGTTACCTGTAGACACCCGGGCTGTCATTTTTTTTGTCTCCCTTTGAAGCCCTTTTTCCATCTTGTGGCTGTGACCACATCTGGCTCCATTTCTGGGGCTCTCCTCCACTTCAGTACCCTGCAGAAGTCTCTTCAACCGCAGATACGTTAATATGCAAATGTGTTTTGTGCTGCTCAAGCTGAAAAAGCAGATCTTGCTCTAAAGGGATCACCATTGATGAGGGTTTTCCCCCTTCCTCCTGTTTGGAGGTCACTTGCTGCAATGCAGCGGAGGATGGCTCGGTGCTCCCAGCCCTGTTGAAAATCCAGGTGTGTTTAGCACAGCTCAGGGCAAATGAGCTTTTACTGCGACTCTTACCTCTTAAATAACACACTGCCTCCAGGCAGATCTTGTATTTTCCCATTTGCATTTGTTCTTCAAAATTCCCCTCCGGTGCCTGATCTTTGTGCATCCAACTGCAGGCGTTAATGCTCGAGAATGAGATTCACGTGGCTCCAACTCTCACATAAAATGCCTTCCCCTGCGGGACGCTGCCAACATGCGCGTTTCAGGCGTGTAAAGCATCTCGGTGCACCGTGGTGAGCAGATAAATAATGCACAGAGGGATGAGAAGCAATGTCAAATGAAGCTGGGGGTTCCCAGAGTGGGATGCAGATGCCGAGGCAGGGTCCAGTGCTGCTCACTGTTGTTCTCTGCTCCCACAAGCAAAATAAGTTGGGGGAAGCCTGGGAAGAACCCCGACACTTGCTCTGTTCCCAGCAGTCTCTGATTGTAGCTGATGCTGCGTTGTGTTTTGCAGCCAAAGCTAGACAAACAGACAGGTTTTCACCTTGGTTTTGGTAAATGTTAAGGCAAAATTGTGTTGGTTCCTTCCTTCTCCTCTTCCTTTCCAATGAATTCTTCTGCCAGGCAATCACGGGGAACTGGGAATTTGCAGGTACTGGATGCAGTAATCAATAAAACCTACTTTTGAGGGGAGAAAATAATCCCAGACATGGCTTTGCTCTCCCTTCCAGCCTCTCACACCTAGTGTGGCTCTCATCTGCACGTTCAGTTGTTGCACTGTGGATTTCAGACAAGGATACAGCCCCTGTATTATGCAGCTGGAGACCTGCAAACAGGCTTTCTTCTTTGTTTTGTTTTATTTGTTTGTTTGTTTGTTTTTAAAAAGAGAACTTTGACTTGGTTTTGCTAGTTTTCTTAATTACTTGGGCATGAGGATGTTCCTGTTGCTCTTGAATAAAAGGAAAGTGTCCCTGACAAACTCCAATCTGGTCTTGCAGATCTTGGTTAAAACGATGATCCGGAAGCGATCCTTTGGGAACCCGTTTGAGGGGAGCAGGAGGGAGGAGCGGTCGTTGTCTGCCCCTGGGAACCTGCTGCCGTAAGTGTCATTGCCTCGGCCCAAAAAGGTGTTTGCAGTTTGTCTTAATGTTCTACAAATCCCTGAAAAGCACTGGAGGAGAATTTGAGGAGCCACACTTCGAATCTTTCATGTGGGGCCATGATTGGGATGTTCACACACCCTCTGTCTGACCCGTAACTGCTTTGTGGGATGGTTTTTGTGACACAGCATATCCTGTCCCTCCAATGAGCTGAAAAGCGTCTTTTTATGGCACTTGCAACCTGTTACAGGGGAGCTGGAGGGAGATGACACGTGCTCAGGGTCCCAAAGGTCCTGTGGCAGGGAAGGGGCAGATGCTGGTGTCTCATTGTCTGCTTTGCCTTTTTCCGAGTCCCTCAGCGACCGTTTTATTTCCTTTTAAAGCAGGAAACAAGGCAGTGAAGATAATCTGAAATGCAACGACTTGCCCAATGTAGGAGAGGAGGAACTTCTTTCATGAACACTGACTTTATGGTTCTGTTGAGCAACTTGGTCCAGGGCATGTTATTAAATTATGCAGCTGAGGATAAGCAACATTAACAGAGCCTACACCAAACACAGCATGACATGGCGCTATCTCAGTATAATGCTGGATGTAGAGCTTACCTAGCAGCATGTTACAGGACATCCGACTCCTTGCCATAAACACTGAACATCTCCGATCGCTTGGACTCCTGACTTCTTGTGGGAACGGTGCTGGCTGATAGCAGAGAGGTGAGCTATCGTGTTGAGCAGCAACAGTGCTTTGCAAAAAAAAAAAAGAAGAAGAAGAAGTGAAAAAAAAAAAGCAGTCAAACAAAAATGCATTTGAAACTCTGCTTTTACCTGGTTTTAATGCCAAATAATTTCTGGGGACTAACGCCAGCGTCCCAGGAGTGTTGTACGCCCATCGTGTCGTCGGTGGGCACACGCAGAAGGGTGAAGCTTTTGCCAAGTGGCATGCACAACAGCACGACTACACGTGTGCACTTTGAGAGTTCACCGCCTACTGAAATGTTGTTGCATCTATTTCTCGTCCTTCTGCTTTGTTTTTAATTGACACCTTTTTAACTGCATGGGAACAAAGCAAAAACCCACCTTTTCAGCTTTTTCAAGAATGCCTACTTTTGTGAGCCAAGCTGTATTAAAGAGCATCTTCAGGACGTTCAGAAAGTGAGGTTAATTAACTCCTAAGGTAATTAATGCCTTTCCTTAGGTCTTGGTGTGACTAGGACTTGGTAAGTTGAGTATTCAGTGTATGAAAGGAAAAGGTATTTAAGGGCTTAAGTTCAGTCTGAACTATTTTTGCTGCAGACCTATGAGTGAAAAGTGGTGTTTAGCTGAATGTTTTGAACAGCAGAGGAAGCACTAACAACAGTTTGTTTCTAAATCTTTTACTTGATCTAGGTAGATATATTATTAAATATAAAATTCAGGGTAAAATCCTTCACTTCCATGTACATTACATGGTTTACTACAATTAAAAATAATACAACTTATGCTATTTTTTAAGTATAGACTTAGGGCTTGCTTAGAATTTAAGATCTTAATGAAATACTTAGATTAGCTAGTAATTTTCAAAGAAACTAGTTTTCCAAACTCTTAATCTGAATTTTGGGGCCAATGCTATGTATTTTTTGCAAGTTCGTTACCAGTAATTTGTGAATGCCTGTGGATCAGAGGCTTGTTAGTAAATTCAGTGTATACCTAATTCATGGATTGTTTCATATGAAGAGCTCTCTCACCTTCAGTCAGATTACTCTGATTATTTTGTGGTGCTTGTAAAAATTAATACTTTATCATGTGATGGGAGAGACTCTGGTGTCCAGACTGGCTTTCCCAAGTTCTCTGTGCTTGGATAAAGCTGGAGAGCGGCAGAGTGTGGGTGAGCTGGAGAAGAGTCAGGGTTTGCTTGAGGAAAGAGGTCACATTAAGTAGAGTTGTTTTGTGGCTGGAGCATGGGACTGGGGCAGGGAGAAAAGGTCTGACCTCTTCTCTTCTCGGTCTGATGTGGTCAGGTCGTGTGACCTTGAATGAGGCATTTAAAATGATGGTGTACCTGAAAGAGAGGGAGGATTTGAATGTCCCAAGCATGTAAGGGACAGCTAAGGTGTAATTCTTTGCCCTGAGGAAGAAGGCACTAGGAGAGACCAGAGTATTTTGGTTAATGATAAGATCTCCGCCTGCTAACCCTGGCCTCGGGTGCCCTGCCTTTAGGAAGTGACTGTCCCCTTGTCTTCCTTGATCTTGGGCACTGCAAGCAGCAGAGTGCTGAGGTCCTTGGCCCAGTGATTCCTGGTCAGGACAGGTCTTTGTTAAAGCCGGCGTAGCATTAGCAAGTGTGCAGGTGCCTACATAAAATATTCCTTACATCTTCTGATCGCTTGAAGCAATGCTTCCCCTAAATCGCCATTTATTACTTGAAACATCACGCTGCTGGCCTCTGTCCAAAGCCAGTGACAATGGTTCATGGTTTAGGAGCAGTACTACAAAGTCTGGAGCCATAAGACACGCACTGTTTTCCTCCTGTTTTAGTCCAAGGCTATGCCAAAGCCCTGCAGCTTCAGCTATGGGAAAACCAAACAGGTAATTTGGGTGCCAGCACTCCTACAGCTGCCTGTTCCCCTG
>NW_010331264.1:0-8491 GCF_000700745.2 Antrostomus carolinensis | reverse complement strand
CACGTGAGGGGGCAGCTTGATTCTCTGACCTTGTAAATGGACTTGTTCTGCCAAAAAAAAAAAAAGAAAAAACAAACAAAAAAAAGGGGGATCTGGTTATTTATAGCTGGTGCATGGTAATGTGTGTGGTGTTTTGTTACAGGTAAGTTGTAGGGATGCTCTGTGCTGCGTATCTCCAGTTTGTGATTTGTCAGGTGCCTAGTGAGACAGTTTACATTTACCAAACAGGCTTTCCAGGTGCAACACAGCTTCTAAACAGAAGGAGCTGTACCAGTTCCTCAATGCCCAGCCACAGAGTCACTGGGCCTCACTCAGTATTACCATAGATCAGTGTCTTACGGCTAGCACGGGCTTGGTTTGTCAGCATCCTAAAGCTCAGCACTTCCCTAAGGCGCTCTCCAAAATGATTGTCTCTCAGTGCCAGCTCTGGTAGGGCTGTAGCCAAATGCACATTTCTGAAAGAAACTTGATGTAGATTTTTTTTTTTTCTTGTTGGTTAGTTCTCTTGAAAGCATAAAGTGTGGCTGTGTGAGGAAGATCTATCTAAATGCATGACCTGTTAGAGAAGCTGTACTATATATATAATCCTGCTCAGTTCCCTAGCTGCTGTTCCTTCGTAGTAAAGCTAGCTTGGATTTTTTTTCTTAGAGTGAAGTAAACATTTTGCTTGTGCCTTGGAACTGGGCTATAGCTTGATTTCTGCACCTCCCTTCCTTTCAAGCAAGCCCAGTGCTGACTGTAGGTGTAATGCTGGGTACTCAGCCTTTTTGGCTCTGAAAGCACACAGGAAAGTGCTAAGGGGAAACCAGACCTCTTGTCTTGAGTCATTTCTCTTGGTGGTCCCCTCTTACCTATCAGGCAATTGATCTGTTTCTTTTCTAAGGTCCTGAACTATTGCTGATTTTTATACTGTTTGTTTAATGACCGAGGCTTGTGTTTCATTCCTACCCCTTTATTATGCATTTAACTTTATCAGGTGTATCAAGTTTAAATACTGTGTATTTACCACTTTTAAATTATATTACCTAAGAAGAAAGAAAACTAAGTGTTTTTTTCCACACAGCTGTTCAAGCTTCTCTGTACAAGTTGAAATAAATGACATGCAACCAAACCCAGAGTTAGTTGATCAAGTGGAACCATTATCCTGTTTGCCTGGTCTTTATCAAGCTATGAGATAAAGTGTTTGCTTCCTGTTTGCTTGTTGGAAGAGGAGTCTGAAAGCACCTTCCTAGCTTAGTGAAGTCTGGTGCTTGACCAGTACTGGGGATCTTGGGCTAAGATGAAACCACGGTGGCTCTAGCCACTGCATAATCCAAATGGAGCCATTCACATGCACAGACTAGAGCACTGACTCTTGGAAAGTCACCATTTGAGTTGTGACACTCAGCTTAGTGCTCAGCAGCAGCAAGCAAATAAAGAATAAAACAAAACAATCATGCTGTAGCAAACTCAGTGCACTGCTGGAAAAAGGCAGCAAAGCACCAGCCAGGAGGTTGGAAGTATGGAACTGGAACACTAGAAAAGGTTCAGAGAAAGGGAAGAGCTGGCCATGTAAAGATAAAAGCCAACAAATTCACTTAAATTGTGTACAGCCATTAAATGCAGCAGCATCCCAGATACAAGGTCTGAGGGGGGTGGTGCTGAAAAGCACAAGAGGTGTGTCAGGGAACTATAGATCTGTTCTTCTGACTGGGTGGTACTAGTGTTTGGCTAAGGCAATGCTAGAATAACCCACCTCAGCCTCTAACTTTCAAATCTTTTCCCTTAGACAGGGTTTTGATGCAAAAGACACAGACAAGGTATTGGGAGAGCCAAGGTTAGGAGCAGAAGAGGTAGTTGCAGGAGCACTCTTGCTGAGACAACCAAGAGGTAAAGCAGACAGCAGCACTGGCTTTGATAGCTCTCCCGTAACAGTGGCTATCTGTAAAATTAAGACAGTTTACTGACCCTAACCTTCACAGGCCCTGGGGAAAAATAAACAAGCAAAACCCAGCTTGCAGGACTCCAAGAGGGCTGAGAAGGAGTAATATTTTATTAAAAAGAAAGTAAATTTTAAAGTAGTACCATAAAAATGAGACAAAATAGAAAAACAAAATATCTGTAACCAGTAAGTCATTTCCCACAGCACAATGGAACCAGACACTGCTTTGTCTCAGTCTGTGCCCACTGGAGCTTGGAGACACGAGGAAGTAGTAGGCACAGGCTCAACATCACAATCCATCAGGGCAAGGAAAAGTGATTTGACAACAGCAAGGAGCTGCTCTCCCAAGGCTAGGCAACACCTGGCAGGGGCCATGTTCACTGTAAGGAAGCATCTGTACCTGTTACCTGTGCTCTCTGCTACCAGGGAGCTCAGGGAAAGGAGGACTGTCAAAATGACAATGTTGGAGCCCCAGTGCAGAGGCCTGGCAAAAAAAGCACAATTCTCCCTGTGTGCTTAGTGCAATTAACCTGGAAAGACAGCAGACAAGGAACAGACCCAGTTCTCTCTGGGGCTGGCTCCAGCCAGCAGAAGTAGTGAAGGGTAGTGAAGAAAGTCCCTTTCTCAGGTTTGTTCCCCCACTTCCTTCCAACAAAGAGGGGACGGGTCTCATGGCAGGGTCAGAGTAACGTTCACAGCAGCAGTTCACAGCAGCAGTTGGTGCTGTAGCAGCAGGAGGTCAGGAGTTTGTTCCATATGTCTCACTGACTCCCTGCAAGGATCAGAGATTACAGTTCTCTGCCAGAAAATTCTTCCTTCTCTCCCTTCCTCCCATAGAAACCCCTCAGCACAGGTAAGCTACTGTCTGCTACTCAGACTTTACACTTCCAGTGCCACAAGGTCTTTTGATTCAGAAATCCACCCTCTGCACCAACACTTCCCACCAAGCACAGGGCTGCAGGGCTGAGCTCTACCCACAGCACCAGTCAAGTAACCCCACTAAATCCTTCTACTGGCCAAAGGGATCATTTGGAACCTGCAGGGAGACGTGGCTGTGGCTGTCAGCACACTGGTCTCAGAAAACACCAACCCACTGAATGGGTTTGCTCACAGCAGCAGGAACCCCCAAAAGCCAAGAAGGAAGAATTTGATGAGGACAGAGCTGTTGTCTGCAGCTCTCAGAAGGCAACTGCCAAGGAGAGCAACCCAAAAAAGAGGTTGCAGTGGGAGTGTGACAAGTTCTTGAACATACATTTCCCTCTCCAAGAGTGGTTGCCCAGGAAACACGACAATATTTGTTTCTAGTGCTCCTCCCTGCAACAGCTTTGAGGTAAAAATTAGCTTCTCTGACAAAGACAAAGTTTCCTCAGAGCTCTGGTTCAGAATCCCTGTTTGATGTGGACTTTCTACACCCTCTTTTCAGAATCTCTCCAGAGTCAGAGGAGGAAGCAACTTTGCCTTTACTGATGCTTACCAGTTCATAATCCTCCACATATTTGTATTTCTTCTCCCGATAATAGTACCTCTTCTTCATGCAATACAGAACAACAATGTCACACAGCACTGTTGCCTAGTGGAGATTGAAAGAGTTTAAGACAATGATCCTCAGAACTGAGGCACTAATCCAGAACTGAGTCCAAGTGCAGACAGTGTCACTTACCACGCCAAACAGCGCTAAGCCAGAGCCGATGTTAATCATGGTAGGAATGACATCAAATTTTCCTGCCTAGAAGACAGTTCCAAGAGTGAATATGTTTTTCAGCATCTCTGAAAGCCCTCACCACAAGACCTCCAGGAATTAAGTCACCCTACCTTTCCAAACACTATGATATCAAAGCGGATGCCGTAAGCTTTGACAAGCGTCCGTAATTCAGTGCCATTATTATCCTTGTAGTATTTTGCAAACCTGGAGAAAAGACAGGTCAGAGCTTAGCTGGAAATTCTGAGGTTGCTTATGCCATCATGCAACATCCAGCTGTGTCCCCCATCCCAAGAGGATGGGCTGAACACTGGTACTTCCAGAGACAAGCCCCAAATGGTGCAGAGTTTATGCAGACAAGCACATATAGGAAAAAAGCCCAGAACGGGTGAATTTAAGACAGCAGTTAGCACAAGCCAAATCAGGAAACTTGCAAAGCATAGGACGGGGAGAAAGTGAGCTTTAGTAGGGGAGAGGGGAAGAAATTCAGCCACACACTTCCCTCAGGCAGAGGCAAGCAGGAGGCTGCAGGAGTGCAGGCAGCCGCGAGAGGGCAGGGCCGGGAGCAGGCAGCCAGCCCGGCTCAGCCTGGCACACACAGCCTGTTCCTTGTCCCGCACTGTGACTCGCAGGCAAATGATGGGGAAAAGGGATGAGGACAAATAAGTGAGATCAGACTTACTCTGTCACATGGTTGACTAAGCCAGGAGGAAGCAGAGAAGAGGGTGGAAAAAAAGAGGAAGGATTGGTAAGGGGCTGCACCACAGTCTGGAATTAGCAAGTGCACTTCAGAACCAGCACCAGCCAGGCTGCAAGATCCTCCAGCCATGTCTCACCTGACACCCCAATACCTGCAGGCCTGGCACCTCCCAAACACAGGCTTTCGCTGTCTGCATGACAGCAGCTTCTCAGAGTCAAGTTCCACCAAAAGAGATCCCCTGTGCTAAGTGAGAGTTTGTGACTCTAGAAACAAGCACAGCCCTGAGCTGTCTTTCCTCACGAGCAGGACTGTTGGAAGGATCTTGGCAAGGTGGCCAACCCATATTATTATAGCTCTGAGCCTGCATGCAACCAGCTACCTGGCTCTGCGCTGGTGGTTTTACTGGAGGTGCTGGACCCATCTGTACTGGCCAGAACGTGTACATGGTAGTGTGTGCCAGAAGGATACTCCTGGAGTAGATATGGTCTTCAACTGACACAGCCACTTTCTAGAGGTTTGTTTTTCCCTCATGCACAGCAAATGAGGTACTTCAGTCTCCCACCCCCACACCCCAGCGCCCTCAAATACTGATCTACCAGCACACCCTGGAACAGTCAGTTCTCACATTGCCATGCCACGGGAGCCTGGCCCAAATGGTCACCCAAACGCTGATGCAAATATGACTCAGATGCTCTGATGCAAACAGCAGAGCTTCACTGACTTTTCCCTTCTCCTGTGGTTTCCACACAGTGAGGATCTGATCTGCTTTGAGTTTTACAGAATCAGAGAATCTCTCCAAGTTTCCATCTCCATCGAAAGTCCAAGGACTACTAACAGCCCCTAACACTGTGCCAGTGGCAGAGCGAGCCGCAGGGACAGGGGGTGCCCTCTATGGCCACATTACCTGAAGTTGTAGCCAGGAGAGACGGTGTGGGCAGAGTCCTTGTTGTCAAGGCGCCGGAAGGAGTACTTTGGCACACAGTGGGAAGCAGCTCTGTCAAGGTTGCAGTCCCAGTTGATCTGCAGTGCCATGACTCCACCCTGCCAAGTGGAGGAAAGGAGAAGGTGAGCAGGGCAGCTGCCCAGACAGCCCAGCAGTAGGCTTTCTGCTGACCAGGACCCTGATTTACTGCCCCTTGTCCCAGTCCCAATCAAACACCCTTTCCCCCTGCTACAGAAGGACCTTGCACTAACACCACCCAAACAAGCCAAGGCCAAATATTTGCTAAGTAGAATTTACTCTAGTCCTTCTGGCCAGAGCAGTTTTCCATTCTGCAGCTCCTTTGTGTCCTGTGGCTCATGCCATGAGGCAGAGGGGGACAACCACCTACTGCTCCTCTTCTACACAGCTGAAGCCCAAGAAAAGGGTTTGCCAAATACCTCCACAGCCATTTCCTGGAAGTTCTGCCCTGCAGCTTCAACTATCTTCCCTAAACGAAAGATAGGGCAGAAGGGATCTGTCCGGGAGTCATAGATACAGTTCTTGAGGTAGGTGGAGTTGATAGTGGGGAGGATGTTTCGCCTACAAGGAAAGAGAGAGAGATGATCTGTTGCATCTTCTTTGACTCCTACAGCTCCCCTTTACTGTCCAAGAGACCAGACAGCACAACGCCCCACACACTACATACTTGCTGAAGTTGAACTTGGGGTACCAAATGTTGTTCTTCACCAGGATGGTGAAGTTCTCGGCTTCTTGCAGGAACGCTGGCCTACAAAACAATATGAAAAGTAATTAAGTTTCACTTACATCTTCACAAACAGGACTCTGCAGGGTCTCTGGTGATCACCTCTTCAGCTTTTCCCAATAGGAGGTGATTTTTCCTCACAGGGAGAAATATCAGCTGTGTACTGCTCACCTCCTCTCAGGAGGGCCACTGCAGAGCAGGAAGACAGAGCACTCACTTGGGTATATGATAGTCATCCTCCACAGGGCACCATGCAAAGACTTCACAGGTCTTAATGCTGCTGTTGTACGGTACACACTCCCCAGTCTGGATGCCTGGAAAGATGTGAATGGAAGTACTATCAAGCAAAAATACAGAGGCAGTACTTGCTATGCGGTATCTCCTCACTCCACAAGGTGAAAGCAATCTGCCCAGAGGTAAAGTACCAGTACCAAGACCCTGATTATCTTCCATTGCAATTTGTAGTGCAGTTTCAGAGAAAGAAGCATCAGGTCTTTTTTCTGACTCAAATCCTCATACTGCTTCATGGACTCAAGGTCTTAAAAAAGCCCTCACACTGTTTGATAACTCACCAAAGCATGTATCTACCCGGCATCCACCCAACACAGTCTAAGCCCATCTGCTCTCCCCCAGAAGAAAAATCTGAGCTTCCCTTTTAATTCTCTTAGGTGTGAGAGAATGAGAACAAGGAGACTGAAGTGAAATGCTGCTTCCTTTACAAGAAGGAAGGCACAGCCTGGAGGTAACACAACAGACTGAAAGGAGCCCTGGCAGCAGGCTTCTTACCATTGCTGTGGGTGCTGACATATCCTGGAACACAGTCATTCTTCACCTTGCACTCTGTTTTATCATCTGGAAGCTGGAGAAGAACAACAATTACACTGAACTCTACGTAAACTCACTCCCCCACACAATGCAGGATTAAAGCAGATCCTGCACCTACCTCTGGGCAGTGGCCTTGGCGCTGGTTCAGTGTGAGTATCAGGTTGGTCATGACAAACACAGTGTTCTCCTCCTGAATGTACAAAACAAGAAGGGAATTTAAAAGTGATGGTCTGCAAAGAATATCCAAGGCATTGCCCCAGAGTCTTTGTTGACAGAGCCCAGGTGGCCCCACAGAGGGGACTTGCTTTGGACAGTGCTGGTGCAGCACTAAAGGAGCAGATTCCCACATGTATCATCTGATGCCACTGCCTTTAGGTGGAGGGAGAACTGTGAGACTAGCAATCCTTTCTGTTCTCCCATTTATTCCAAATTTCCTCATTCACATTATGAAAACAGAGATCCAACAGCTCCTCAGGGAAGTCGCAAGGCAGAAGCAGAAATAAAGCTGCAGTTGCAAGTCTGAGCACAACTCCCACTCTTTTTTTTGCAATATATCTATTAGAAACTTGACCAGTCCCAGTTTTTTTCTCCAGGGAGCACCACTTCCATTATTTTCAGATCTGTATGATTCAGGATCTGTTGTCTGCTTCTGCCACACTGATATGCAAGTAAGATCACTCAGCCAAAATCTGGATAAATCTGTAACTTTTTTCTGCACTGACAGAGTGACCCACAACTAGCAGATTCCCACGACGTGGCCGTGCCTGCCAAGCCCAAAGGCTGCCACATATTGCCCACGCAACACAGATTGTCACAGGCATAGTCAATCAGTAACTACAGCAATATTTCTTGTTCAGTTCCGGATCAAGTGACTTGCAGGCAATTCCCGGGGTTTCTGTCAACAAGTTAACTTTGAGTTGTTTGCTTTAGAAAGCAGTAAGGAAGAGGACATGTGGTTATTGTTGCAATTTTTTCCTGAAGCTGTCAAAATTCCCCCTCCTATACAAGCACACACACAGACACATTGTTCTTGAAACAAGCTTCCCCAGGGCTAGTGGTGCAGGTGCTCAACATGATCTGAAACAAAGCAAAATTGCTTCATTCTCTCATATCAAGGCCATGCTGGAACCAAAGCTGCTCCAGACCTCAGTGGACTTTGCCAGAGCAGCAGCTGTTTGTTAGAAAACCCTCCCTTGGCACATGAAAGTGATGGATACCTGAGGAGGGATGACATAGTCAGCTACGTCCCAGACCATGGCTCCCAAGGTGGATGTGTTTGTCAGCGCTACTCCTTTCACCTTTGTGGTTACAGAACTGACCACAGAGTCTGTTTCCTGGTAGCCTTTCTCCCACAAAAAGACCCAGCTGCAAGAGAAAGGATTATAAGAAACAAACAAACAAAAAACCCCAATAACCAAAAAACCCCAGATAAACACCATAAACCAGCACATGTAGGGGGAAATTCTCCTTTTTTCATGTGTCAACTGCAAGGGCCACATAGTTTCACAGTGTTTCCCTATAAAAGGGTCACAGGACTAGCAACATCGCTTCCGATTTTTATTTTTTCCCCCCAGAGTGGTTTGGCAGGGTGTAATTAACGTTTTTGTGTACAGCCCCGCTGGGTGAATGACCATCACCCTCCGGGACGCTCCTGAGGGGCC